>NC_136590.1:8879837-9149837 GCF_910589615.1 Taurulus bubalis | reverse complement strand
AATCATCAGTTACCACAAAATAATGCATCTCACGTCTCTTTATTGTGCAGGCAAACAATCAAAACAATGATCTTAGATCTGCATAAAATGGCAATAAGGGACAATGTACAGCGTGTGATTATGCATCTTTAAAACTCTTAATGTACTTTAAAATCCACTGTGCTGCGCGTTGCTTTTGAAAAGTTTTCTAATTGTTAATCATTTAACTTGTTTTTATTCAAACCAACTTGCATCGAGGAATACAGTATTATCCATAATTTTCTCTATGTATAATTGTGTTTTCTAGCATTGTTATTAATTATTAAAATGCCATGTAAAAGTGAAACTGCACTGAAAACAAGTACACGTTTTATCCCTTTATTGGCGAAATGTTCATTTGTTTTGAGAAAAAAGGACGCTTCGGGGACTGAAATAGGGATGAAATGAGTTTTTAAGATGCATATTTCTTTACACTGGTGAGCGATGAGTCGCAGCTGGAATTCAAGGACATGCAGCAAATTGCATTAGGCTGCAAAACAATGAAGAATGGTTCACTTTCAAACAGCACTATATGTAACTCCATTGCTCAATAGGCCTCATTTTATTTACTGTCTATGCTTGTCTGCTCTTTTTCTCAAATGTTTTTACATGCTTCCTGCAGGGAAGACTGACCTCAGATCGTCTCAAGAGGCTTTCTACATTATTTCCCTTTGACTGGACTGGAATGCAAAGATGCCAATCATGGGGAAAGAGATGGCCAGAGACCGAGACAGCCAAGTATGAAAACATATAAATGCTTTTATAGTAAAAAAAAAAAATGTTTTAAAATAAAAAATTGTCTTTGTATATGGTTTTAATACTGAGCATTGTTGCTGTCCAAGTTGGGAAAGTAATAGTGTTGGATTTCAGCACCACGGACAGCGGCAGCACCACTTGCACTAACTGGCCGCTGAGGGTGAAAAAGACAGCAGGGCTTTCACCTTTCAGACATTGAAAATAGGACATGAATTATTTTGTGTCATTTAGTCCATGTTGAGCCAGTGGAGGATTATGATATAACTGAGTTTTCATTCTTTTTACTGTGGCAATGGCTCCAAATTGTAATCCGCATAAGACTTTATATGACTTACTGAAAGAAAAAGAAAAACAGCTAGACAAACCCCATTTCCAGAAATCCATAGATCGGAAACCTATTTTACAATTTCAATGTACTGGTCAATATTAACATGTGGGGCTACTGACAGTACAGTTATGCAAATGATCAAACATCAGACAGAAAAGATAATCAATTTGCGTTTTCTATTCTAATGAAAACAAGAGTGTTTCAAGTCCCAGAGGGCTGGAGAGTTTATTCTCAAATAAGCCTCGAAGCATTTAAGTTAAATTATTAACGAAGGTTCTAATAATAACACAAAAAGCAGGAAGAAAACATGTGAGGGAATTATCACTTTAACTAATGAACCCGCGGTGAATCAGGGGAAAGACTTAAAAATAGCAAACATCTGATGTCTTTTCATTACTTATTATGCGTATTTATACCAATCTGTGTTTCTTTATATGACAACAGATGCTGCCAAAGGTCCCTGTGCCGCCACTGAAACAAACCCTCGACACTTACTTGAAGGGTGTCCAACACCTTGTGATGGAGGAGCAGTTCAAGAAAACAAAGGCCATTGTGGAGAAGTTCGGAGCTCCTGGAGGCGTCGGAGAGGTTCTCCAGAAGAAGCTTTCAGAGAGGAGGGACAAGACGACCAACTGGGTAAACTCTCATATCTGCAAAATAAAAGAGAAACACTGCTGCTCCTTGCCATAGGTCTCCCTGTACTAATTAAGTTTGTCTTTGTTTTAATAGCCTTAAAGAGATGATGTGTTCCTCCTTTCTCGTTCATCAAGCGTTAATTTGCAAAACTCCATACAGTCATTGCAAAAATAATTCTCTAATGATTTTTCCACAGTCAATACACTCTTTATATCATTCATTATCATTATAATCAAATCTATTTAATGTGACCTTTTACAATACAGTGTTTGTAATTAGCCTTTGATTGTGTTTTTGTTTCAAACTATGGAGTCTGAAAATATTATATGATTTAGTTTAAAAAAAAAAGATATTACCCATTCATGAGAGAGTTGAAGAAAGTGAAACACCTTACAATGAAGATTTATTGGAGCCTTTGTTGCTTCAATAGCAGCTGCGTCTGAGTGATCGGTCAGACCACAACTCATCCGGCTCAGTGGAATCCATCACTCTCCCACTCCCACTCTGACTGTCTCCCACTCTGCTTTTCACCTGGCAGTGGTACACTGTAATGGTTTTTTACTCCATTGCCAAACTCTGACAGTGATAACTTGAGTCTAAAAGGCTCGACAAAGCCTCACTTCTCAAAAAGCGTCCCCTATGTTTTTATTTAGGTGTATGACTACTGGCTGGAGGACATGTACTTGAACTGCAGGTTGGCTCTGCCGGTCAACTCCAGTCCTGTCATGGTGTTCCCTAAGCAGACGTTTAGAGATCAAAAAGACGCCCTCAGGTATGTGTTGGACTTTTGGTTCTGCGATTGCCAAAACTTTGCATGTGCCGAGTGTTTAAAAGTTACACATCCTGTGAGTAACCAGAGACTCCATAACTACTTAATAGATCACTGAGTGGAGCAAATAAAAATACAGCCTTATCCTAAATCGCTTCAGGTTATAGTGACAACATGTAAAACAAACAAAAAATGTGCAAGTGAAACAAAAGGTTAGCATTTTCAGAAATGATTTCAGTAATGTAAACTTCAAGAAAAATATGTATCTTGTGACTGCAGCCAACAGAACAGTATACGACTAATAGAACAAGTATCTGCATTACCAATTCATCTCACAGTTACCAGTTTGTCCAAAAAAGGTCAGGAAAAGGTCAGGAAATGGTAAGAAATGCGAGTTCCAAGAGTCCAAGCTGACGTCTTCAAGTTGCTTCTTTCATCCAACCAAAAGTACATAACCCAAAGATATTAAGTGAATCATCACTGGATGAAGCAGAAACCTATACAAAAAAAATGTTGCATCATAATTGAATTAAACAACTGATTGATTATCAAAAGAGTTGCAGATAAATATTTTGTCAATCAGCTATTTATTTCAGCTCTGTTGGAAACCTTTATGTGTGCTCTTTTCAACGTTTCAGTCATTTTGAGAGCTGGAGGCAATCTCAAGTTTTAAGTTCCACCAAAAAAAAAGACAAACACAATACTTCACATCACATAATAACTCCCAGAATGCACTGGACATCACAGATTGGTTGCAGATTGCTTGAGAGTCTGTGACAACCACAGTTTTCCAACCACGATGCAATGCCATCACTAACAGTACAAAGTACACAATATATCACTCAGTTCTGCAGCCAATGACAGGGTTTATGTTCTTCTCAGCAAGCACAGACTCAGATTAAGATCTGAATCACTGGCATCATCTCTTGGTTATATCTCTGCCCGTTATTAAATGAGCCGTGCTCCACCAGACATTACACCAGTCCACCCAGGCCTGTAACTCAACATTAGCTTTTGTCAGCTCTTGCCGCACTAACTGAATAGTTCCAGAGCACCCAAGCTGGTCATCTACGGACACAGACACTTACTATATTGGGAGTGACAGGGCTAAGCTCACCGCAGAGACTGCTAGTCAGGCTTCATTTAGGGGTGTGGTACACTGCGGCCGCCTCCTTTGTATTGATCTGGCTTTGAACGTAATAACACCAAGACAAATGACATTCAACATGAGACCTGACAGGGCTCTGTGTTTTCCCTGTTTGCCCACACCGCCCACTCACACATACAGACCGTCTCTCTCTCTCACAAACACAGATAAACACACACAGCTCGCCCACTGTATCCTAGTAATTTGCCATAATGTGATTACTGTTGGGCCTGTGAGAGATGAGAGCAGATATGATTATAATCACCAGCCAGTTCGCTGTGTATGTTCAGCGTTTCATGTTTTCTTTGAAATTTCAAACTTCTCACTCTTTTAAGATTTGCTGCTCGTCTCATCAGAGGAGTGTTGGACTATGCTGCTCTCATTGATGCGTAAGTTTAACCAGTAATGGATTACATGCCACCCTGCACCTCATATATGTTACTCTCAACAGAGTAAAGAATGCAAAACAAATGAAGTAAAATAATAAGTAATAAAGTGAGAGTCTAGATGTAATTTGATGTGTGTGTAATAATGACTCTCAGGCGAACGCTGCCAGTGGATTATGCTCGAGGGCAGCTAGCTGGGACTCCTCTGTGCATGGAGCAGTACTACCGTCTCTTCAACTCCTACCGCTACCCGGGGTTAAAGACAGACACGCTGGAGGTCCAGATGAAGGCAGCCTCCTCAGCGCCACAGCACATCATCGTGGCGTGCAAGAACCAGGTCAGCACGCCAGCCTCTGAAAAACATTTTACAGGGAAAAAAGGAAAGAAACCTGAGGGAGAGCAACAGAGGAGGATCCCTCTCCCCGGATGCACAGAAGCAATAGATGTCATGCAGTGGCGGGCCGTGGATTGTGTACCTACGCCTGCTATAACAGCTGATGCCTGAGGAACACAGGAGCTGTGCAATAAGAAAATAAGCTAATAGGGAGAAAAACATTATAATGCATGTAGTGAATTTGTGAAAAACAATTAAATTATAAAATAGCTATAACTTTTAATTCTAAAATATATATGTGTATATAAATTAAAAAAATTAATACAAAATTTAAATTTAAACTTATTATTATGTGGTTTTATGTGACCAGAATGAATAACGTAATGGAGTTACAGCACATTCAATTAACAATTACGACTGTATGCCACACCTACTCCACATCTTCCACACACTTTGAATAAAGGACAGGCCAAACAATGACATCTTTTAATAGGTATTCACTGACAGATTGTTTCTATAATTTCAAAAAGTCAAAGCCTAATACTATCTGGGTGACTATTTGAATATTTAAACTGGTGAGAATATGAAATTTGTAACGAAATCTAAAGAATACAATCATTGACAAACACTTTAGATACTAGATGACTAGATGACTCACATCCCAAAAGTTGCTCTTCAGTTAGACATTTGATTTCTTATTGCAGCTCTGGTCTTAGTTACTACTCTGATCAAATCAGGCAAAAGATTGTAAGTAATCGTTGACCATATAATCTTATGCACATACATGGTCCCAGTCTTATCTTATATTGTGTGTTTCTCTACTGATCATAATTTAAAATTTAGGTTTTACTCTAGTGTTTACAGATGTTGTGGTTGTCTTTCTTTCTTTAAAACCACACCAGCCAACTTCCCATGAGGCCCTGTAACAAGCCAGCCTGCCGACAATTTGTAATCTGTTCCATGTTCCCCACTTTATGTTTGAGTCTTACTGATAATCCTCTATAGAGATTCCCATAAATGCATAAACCCCACACCACTAAGATGCAGGTCTTAGGTCCAAAGCTACTATTTTGATTACATTTAGCTCACGGATTGTGCCTTTAAATAACCTCAGAAAGCGGCCCAGCAGGAGCTCTCACCTGGAAATGGTTCTGGGATGTATCAGTCTGTGGCACATAAGGGCCCGTCCCCATGGAGATACAGGCGGTTAACTCAATCACTGTTGATTGAATCTGCCAGAGCTTCTTGAGGCGTGTGTTTAACCGATCGTAGTGGAGGAGCCTTATTTTAGGTAGCACTGGCCCATTTTCAGCCGTAATTACTAGCATCATATTTATCTCAGCTGTTTAAGTACCGTACCATAGTAGCAATAAACTCAGATATGAAGGACTTTTAGCAGACAAGGACACATGGAAACACACATATTCATCATTGAAGTTGCATCATGCGATGCAGTAACCGATGAAATAGTGAAGAAACACATTATTTCCATAATATCTTTTTCCCACTAGTTTTTCGTGTTGGATGTAGTCGCAAACAGCAAGCAGCTCATCGAGACTGAGATCTTATCCCAACTGGAGAAAATCACGACAATGGCAGAAAACGCAGCAGAGAGACTCCCTCCTGTTGGTATCCTGACATCTGATGGGAGAACAGAATGGGCACAAGCCAGAGATGCACTAACAAAAGGTCTCGACTTCAAACGTTTCCCTAATTTTCTATCAGAAGTTTTTGAGACAAACAAACTAAGACATATCTCATCTCCTTCCGTCGTCCATCCAGATAAAACCAACAGGGACTCGCTGGCCCTGATAGAGAGCTGTCTGTGTGTGGTGTGTCTGGATGAGCCCAGTGGCCTGGTGCCTCGGGACACTAACAGGGCCCTGCTGATGCTGCACGGCGGCGGCCGCGAGAAGAATGGGGCAAACCGCTGGTATGACAAGTCAATGCAGGTAGGGCAACATGCAAGGCACTTAAATCCTCCATGAATGTAGCGTTTGGGCTGTTCGCTCATCCACCTCCTCTCAGTTTGTTGTAGGAATGGATGGCACATGCGGAGTTGTGTGCGAACATTCGGCATTCGAGGGAATAGTTATGGTGCAATGCTCTGAATACCTGATGAAGTACATGTAAGTCAGCCCATCGCGGCAAGATATAAACACACACTGAATATTGTTGTCAATGAGTGAGGGATACACACGTGTTGTCTTGAACAGAACAGGGAGTCCCTCCAAGATGGCGAGAGCATCCAGCATCAGAGAGCTCCCTCCTCCAAGAAGGCTGCTCTGGAAATGCAACCCACACATCCAGGGACTTTTATCAGCTTCTGGAGACAGACTCCAGAGGCAAGACCATCACTTTTAAATAAATGTGTAAATAAATCACTGTTATATAAAACTGTAAAAGCTTGTTTTATGAAGAAGAAGAAAAAAGAGAGAATGTTCACATATTGTGCTATGATGTGTGTTAGAGTCAGACCTTACAGCTGCATCATTCCAAAGAAATAATCATCCTGAAAGTGCTTTTTTTCTAGGCAAACCTGAAACCTTTTCATTTTTGTTGTGTCATCTTCATTTACTCTTAACCAGTAACATATAGACTGATATGTACACATATGTAAACACTTTTATTATAATCAAAATTATTAAAATAGCCTTAGTGGTTGCAGAGATCCACCCTTTTTAGTTTGGGTATGCAATTTTCAAGCAGAGGCCTAAAAATAGGTTTATTTTAACATATCTACAAATAATTCCTTCTATCGACATCTTGTCTCATGTCTTCTGCACTTTCTCCTTCAGGCTGGTGAATAATCTTGACATGGATGTTTTCAAGTTCGACGTTTATGGGAAGGAATTCATAAAAAAACAGAAGATGAGTCCCGATGCATTCATACAACTTGCCTTACAACTTGCATTTTACAAGTAAAGCACATTCAGGATCTCGATCTTCAAATGTTGGCCACCAAAATGCCCTTTGAAATATACTGATATTGTCTTGATCGTGTCTCAGATGCAACAGGAGGCTTGTTGCCACTTATGAGAGTGCGTCCATTCGGCGTTTCCAACAAGGTCGGGTCGACAACATTCGCTCGGCCACCCCTGAGGCCCTGGCCTTTGTGACGGCAATGACAGATGAGAGGGCCACTTTCTCCGTGAGTCATTTTTCTCACTTTGACCCCAATTACTGAGTGACTCCCACATTACTGTTTATCACGCCTGCTTAAATGAAACAGGTGCGACCAGCCACCTCGCCCTGCCAATCCCAGTGTACTCATCCAAACAGATGATCTCCCTCTAGATTTAACCGCTCAAGGAAAATGGATTTACTGGCTGCACTGCTCTCTTTTTGTACAATGTAAAAATGCCTTGTGTTTACATTTTTTCTCAAAATAATGTTTTGCTTCTCCAACAGGATTTGGAAAAAATGAAACGATTGATTGATGCAATTAATGCCCAGACAAATTATACAATTGCAGTAAGTATTTTAAAAACAGCCTTTGTCAGTATAATTAATGTGTAAACTTTATATCTTTATCTCAAAATATATTTTGAGTATCAAACATTCACTCCATGGACACTTAAAAGAACAGTTTGACCTTTTTGTAAATGCACTTACTCGCTTTTTGCTGAGAGTTAGATGAAAAGATTGATACCAAGCTAATGTCTGTATGGCAAATAATAAACTCCAGCTCGGGCACGGCAGCTTAGTTAAGCATAACGACTGTAAGGTGAGCTAACTGGAGTTTCATATTCTACAGACGGATATGAGAACAGTAACGATACTCTGATTTAACTCTCAGCAAGAAAGTTAATATTAGTATTTCCCAAAATGATTATGTGGAGTTTGTTTAATCATCTTTTCGGGAGGGTGGCAGCTACGATCAGCTTAAATTGATGTTTGTTACAATACTTTCCAGTAGTGACCACCTTCAATGGCAGAAAAACTGAATAAATGTATATACTTTTGGGGTATAATTTAAAGAAGACTGACTATATAGGTGTTGAACTTCTATTCCAAGTTAAGATAATTCAGTGAACATGGTCTGCAATCTAATGTGATGTGAGGTGGTTGAAAAGGTGCTGAACACAAAACAAGGACTGGACTGGAAATAACTCATTTTATCATATATTCATATTGAGATCTTATTGAAAATACTTCCTTAGCACTAAATAAAACATATTTCTCAGGCTATTACAGGAATGGCAATAGACAATCACCTCCTCGGGCTTCTGAGGATCGCAAAGGAGCTCAACATGGAGAAGCCAGAGATCTTCTGTGATGAGACGTATTTGGCCAGTAACCAGTTCATCCTGTCCACCAGCCAGGTAACATGAGATCCCACTATTCTAACATAACGCTCACTTTAAATGATTGCTTCTGGATGAAGATAGAGAACACAGAGGAGATACTGTTGGTGCATGAATCCATCCTCACTTCCTCCTCTCTTGAGCAGAGGTACTTTGACGTCACTGAAACCAAAATAGTCACATACTAATTGCAAAAGGAGATATACTGTTGTTGTCCAGGAAGATCAAGTTCATCCTTTTTTATGACCCGGCCACAGATCACAAGAAGGTGCTCTTGAACGTCCTTACTGAATTTTAAACTAACCGGCTAACGTTTCCTGCAAATTTAACACGTTTGTTTGGATATAATTCAAGGTGAGAAAAAGAGCCCAGGATCCACGAGCAAACACTGTAAAGTCAGTAAATGGCTGAGGCAGAGGCCTGCTATACTCTAATGTAGTCAGTTAAATAGAGATTGGGGCTACATAAGTGCACTTGCAACGCAACAAAACTTCACAAAATGCACAAAACTAAATTAAATATAGGTTTTGCTGGTGTTTGGGATGCTCACAGAGGACTCTGTGCTTGCTGCTATATTACTTTATTATTCAAACATTGAGACATTATTTAATTAGTTTGACTAATCTCCATTGCTTGAGGCAAAAAGTAGGCCCTGCATGTGGTGATATGTAAACAGACACCACAGTAATACAACTCTTACTGGTTAGAAAATATTTTTTGTTTACTTAATTCATTGATCAACTAAAAAAGTATTGATTCATTTAATGATCCATTAATCATTTGGGTCACTTATCAAGATGAAATGGCTTGGTTCCAACTTGTCAAATGTTAGGATTTTCTGTTTGCAAACTCAATATCGTTATGTTTTGGACTGTTGGTTTGGTAAAAAACATACAATGAAGATGTAATCTCGAGCTCTGAGACCTTGTGATTTTCTGCCAATGTATAAATGAATATTCCAATAAAAGAGTCAACTGATTAAGCAATAAATCATGAATCTTCCCGTGCTCTTGACGAGCTGAACTGGTCTAACCCCGACGGTGCTCTCTTGTGTATCAGGTCTCCACCACAGTGGAAATGTTCTGTTGCTACGGCCCGGTGGTGCCCAACGGCTACGGCGCCTGTTACAACCCGCAGTCAGAGCACATCATCTTCTGTGTGTCTAGTTTCTGGGAGAACACAGAGACGAGCTCGGCCGTTTTTGTCAAAGTCCTGAACGAGGGCCTGCTGGAAATCAGGGACCTGTGCAATAGAAGCAGTGCTGCGGCTCCCAAACGGGCCGATGTTGGCCAGGGAGCTGGCCAGCGTCCCAAATCAGGGAAGTAAGCCACACTGGGAGAGCACGCCCACTCAAGCTGCTCCACTCAACACTCTTAGACTTAGACTCGGTAGTTGAGATGCATTTGTGTGTCTTTGTTGTCTGTGCAATAGTGTTCCTTGAAGAACAAAATACAAAGCCTTAAAGTGCATATATAAATGTGATGTGAATGAAAACTATATATATATATTTTTTGGGATGTGTGGATAATGATTTTGGGTCCAACAATGACCCTGTTTGACTCGGCAGACTGAGATTAACTGGTCTGCTGCCTTTAGGAAACTGAAGCCATGCCCGCTATGTAGCACTGATGAGAGGCAACTCCCCTATCAGAGCGAATCAGCTGAGCGATCCCAATGTATATTTTACAGACATAGAGTAGTAATGTAATATATATATGAGAGTATTCTGTAAAAGTATTTAAAAAAACAGTATATTTAAGATACTTCTAAGAACCGTGACATCCTGTAAATGTGATCCTGTTTCACTGTGTGTGCCATCATGTAACAACAAACTAGATCAGTTATATTATATACTATACAAGATCTATTTTAATGCGTGAAAGTTATGTAATGGTTTATTCTATTGACACCATGTGGTTTCCAAAGAGGTGATGTACATGTGAAGCATGTCTGATGAGGCACTTTAAGATATTTATATAAATGAATCAATAACTGTAAACACAGAGGACTGGTTAATAATAATGTGCGTAGAGGGGAAACTGATGTGGTTTCAGTGGCACATGTAAGCTCATCTAGATGTACTTTATGTACGTGTTCCACGTTATAGCAATAGTTATTAAGTGTAGAGTGCATTACAGTGCCACTTTATAAGTATAATGCAGTCCAGTGGTGATTGAGGCAAACAACTGTGCATATATGTGCTTTTTATTTGCAATTAGAGGTAGAATGAGGGATGTATTGTTATACTGTAGTGCAATACAACAATAGCAAGTGCAGTGAGGGTATATGTGCAATTTACCAAATCAACGCATGGAGTTTATGTAGTATTATATTTACTATTTTTGATAATCAGAAATAATGAATTATGGCAATCTACATTGTGCATGCCGTTTGGGTGAAAACATATTGGATTCAAAGTGTACTGTGACTCTGTTTCTTCTCCAAATGTAAAATGTCTTTCAATCTGTGGTAGTTCATGTAAACAGATAATAGAATCAGTGATCTGTAGCGTTGAAAGTGTGAGGTTATTTGTTGTCCTGTGACAACACATATGTATGAGACGTGTTATGTATCAATCATTAGCCAAAGTGAATGTGAACCATGTAGATTTATTTCAAAATCGATGTCACAAAAAGACTATAAGTGACACACATTGCATGTTTATTCTTATATACTATATGTATTTTTTTTATGTTCACATGAAAAGCTTATATGATAGAGAAAACATACTAGTAAAGGGTACAAGTAAGTAACAAAAAGGCCTTAAAATAAAGTGATATAAACTGTTTTCCTGACAGATATAATATTCTATCAATATTGAATGTTTTACCTCTAAAGTTAATTTGATTTGTTGGTGAGTGCCGTCTAATCGGAGTGATACATGTTAATTATGTAATATTTGTCATGTGTTGTTCAGTGGGTTTTCCCTTTGTAAACCATGGGAGTGACTCTTGCTGTTATATCCATTGAACCACTGCATAGCATTAATGTGGATTAATGTTACACTCATGTTCCATGATATTTATGAATGGCAAATAATGTGTAACACATCTTTGACAGGGTGCTTTATTAAGTCATTTAATATTCAATGAATGTTCAGTGAAAACTTCTATGTTCATCATGGAAAAACAAAACAAAAGGCTGATTTATTTTTTTAGGCTACAACAATATTTTGTTGATAGAAAACATTGCTAATTTAAGATGTAATACAACTGTCGTGTTGCAAAAATACTTTATTCCAGAAATAAAATGAACTCTAAACTCTCAAGTAGTGTCAGTGTTTACTGTTAAAATGTGGCTGAAATAAGTGCTGAATTAAATTTCTCGATTTGGATGGTGACGGCACACAATTACAGTTCTGAATTCTAAATGATGTATTGCCACAATTAATACAACCACAAATTATGGACACTGACTTTTTTTAAATTGTGTCACAGTTTTAATCTTAATTATATGGAACACAAGCACCAATTTACTCACTTTAATTCTTGTTTTTCACACTATAGCAAGTTAACATGAGCATGAATTAAACTGACCTTGATGGTCAGCCTCAAGTACAACCGTAACCGGAGAAACAACTGGACTCATTTGCATCGGGTTGTCTGCTTGCAGCATGGCCACTTCACTAACACACTCCCAACAGATGGCCTCGTTTTCACCGGCATCTGATAAGGTCTTTTGGGAGAGACCTAAATTTAATCCTCCAACGGTTAAACCACTGAACCAGGTCGATCAAGTGCCCAAAAAACATTAAACATTTAGTCAAGCTCCTGTGAATTGGTCCAATTAAATTCGGAATACAAATGTGGGTGAAAATGAATCATGCAGACTCATTTGGATTAAAACAGTTCAGTGGGTCAGTGGCAACAAGCACAACATAATCCACTTCCATGATATTGCTAATCATTGTTTCTTTGTTTTATCACCATATCACTGCTGAACTAAGATGCTGATTGCACTAAAATTTAAAGAAACAGGATTACACAATACACTACAATAATTCAACAAATTAATTCCCAAGCATATGAAAGACAATGCCAGCATGCAGAAGACTCCATTCCATTTCATATGGTTATCAAAGTAGACACAAATGGAAAATGGGACGTCCTAGCCTCCCAGCCACAACCTGCAGCTCCTTCTGGAGGGTTCAAGGCCATCTCAGACAGTGGGATCTGTACTCTATCCCTATGTGTCCTTGGTCTGCCCACTGGTCTCCTCCTGCTTGAACATGCCTAGAAAACCACAGGAAAATATCTAAGAGAGATCCTGATCAGACACCTGAGCCACGTCCACCGGCTCCTTTCAATTGAAAGCAGCAGCAACTCATTTCAGACATCTGCAATATCAATTTCTCAGTCACTACGCAAACCTCAGGTGAGGGTTAGAGCACAGATTGACTGGTCTTTACAACTTGTCTTTTCTTATGAGAATAAAGCAAAAAAGTGGCATACTATTTCAAAGATCTTAAAGAAGTTTTTCCTCATACAGTATGCTTTATAAAGTAATCAATATGTGCATTTTAGCAGCAACTCAGACCAAACTTAACTTAACTTAAGCTTAAGGGACCAGTAAAACATTAGATATGACCAAGGGTGTCCAGTTTAAGTCCAGATCCTGTGTTTAAATGTTTATCAAGAGACAAAACACTTCGGAGTGATATACGTATAATGCTTACAGACAGGATTTTACGACTCTGGACTATTTTATCTTTCGTCTCGACGATGGTAAACAGAAATACGATTGGTACATTTGATTGGCCAAGGCAGCGCCTTGCCAGATGACGTCACATTGTGTTGCAGCAAAAGTCGAGCCAGGTTAACCTTTTTTGCCAAATCCCTGTTTGCAAATTAATTAATTAATAAAAGGATTTACGAGTATGTTCCTATTTCACTCTATTACAAGAGTCCATTCTAATTAAAAGAGAATAGAGATGTAAATGTTCCTATTTCCTATTGAGTGATATCATCGTCATCATCATAGAAAATGTATCTTAAATCTCATGAACCTCTGTGGCTCATTCTGTATTGAAGAGCATCGTGAGGAAAACATCTCACACTGCTGCAAGTCGCCTCGCTGCTCTCATACGGCTGTCCAGAAGTGAGTCTATTGACAGAACATTAAGCTCGGTCATCTAAAGCCAGTGCTGGCGGCGACCAGCGCTTTCATTCGGCGAGGTGCAGCTAGTGACAAGTCTTGGCCTTGAGATCAATGACGGAAGCCCACCTGGAGATGGATGATGGGAGTATATTACCACTAATAAGTGTCTGTCACGCAGCAGACGGAGACAGAGCCTTACCTGCTGGCGGCTATTGACTCGAGGCGGCAGAGCTGTCCATCCTGCCACTGTGGCTGGATTTCTACCTCAACTGGGAACGACAAAAGCAAAGCGGAGGCAGTCTATTTAAGTTAAGACCCTCATACTCATACGTAGTACGTAATATTTCACAATTTATCAATTAGTAAAAACGTAGCTACCTGTCTTGCGTCTGACCAGTGAACATGCTCAACAACCCATGAGCGCCTCACAAATCATGCGATGTGCTGTAATCACTAATCACCATGTAGTCTTAATGAGCCTGTGTAATTGAACATAACTGAACATATCTCAAAAACAACAGCTACCAGATTACAATCTGACACTGATCCTGTCATCCAAATGTGCTCCATACACTATTAATCTATTAGGTAATACAGAAGCCATGAGCAATGGTGCAGCCATCTTTGAAAATTAAACTGAGCTTGACATTTTCTCCCTAAAATGGTATAGGAAAAAAGAAGAAAAGTCCCATTGTCTTGTGTCAGATATTGACATTTAAGGAGGAAATTGAAAGATCGCACCACTGCCATTCCTACAATCTTTCAATTAAGGCGAAAGTCTATATTATAGTTGTCCGTTTTCACTCACAAAGGAATTCTGATAATGGCCATTCTGACATTCATGAGGAAAGTGCTCCCAGGGCAGACACTCCATTTACACACCATCTTGGAGCCTAATTGGGCAAGAAGTGAAGCCCCATTAAATAAAACGCCACAATATAGTACATGCCAAGAACTGAAATGCAGTATTTCAATGGAACGTTCCCCATTAAGTTAGATGTCCATAAATATACAGATACTGCTATGACAGAATTCTGCATATTTCAGCTTCGTATAGTGATTGACAGGCTTCCATTATGGCTTTTCAGAATTAAGAGCTGTGTGAAGAATTTGTTTCCGTCACATAAAAGAAAAATTGCTAAAATACAGCATGAACTATTTCAGCTTGCTGAAGAACTGCAGTATAATAATATCAAAGGCACTGCAATTATTCTCAAATGAAAACATTGAAATCACTGCAGCCGTAATCACGCGTTGTTGCATATCGCCACAGTAGCCAACTTCAAGCTCTTCACGTCGGCGACTGTCAAGAGTTTCCTCAGCTGTTTTGATATGTTATAATGAGGCTCTGCAGGATGACAATATGACACCTATTCATCTCCAGGTAGACTCCTAATTTCTTTTCCTATTTACTCCCCGCTCCGCGCAGGTGCTTGTTTTCTCATAGTTTCAGAACAATACTCAATCCTCAGGCTGCATATCAGCAGTAACACGAGCGACGCTACTGTAAACGCAGTACCTAAAAACAGTGTTGGCAACGTATGATTCATTTTTGTGATCGGAAGATCAATAAGCAATTTGAAGATGACCTGGTGGAGAGGGTCCAGATTGTGGGGTTGTGCTTCGATGTGCAGCGTAAATCTCGGGTGGTGGATGTGCGTCCAGGCCTGCCACAGCTCCTGCTCTGGGCAATGATTTATGCCTCGGTCCTGCGACATCTCCTGTAGCGTTTGGGCTCGGACCGAGTGGAGCTAATTTGAGTGGCCTCAGTGAAAGAGCTTTGCTGAATGAATAGTGGGGATGTTAAACGAAAGGGTCAGGGTGTTACAGTGAGAGAAAGTGGAGTGGAGGACAAAAATATTGGTGGTCATTTATCATTAGCTTTATCATCATAATCACTATCATAAGCACACTGTTCATCTCACAGCATCGACTCTCACGCACACACGTGGACTCACTAGATCTGAGCGGAGACAAACAAAGAGAAAAAGAAGGAGAAAGTGAGAGTTCATAACTGGATGAAAGTTGAGAAGGTAAACGGTTGTGCAATCGTCTTAAGATGGGTCGATCGTCCACAAAAGCACAGGAAAGGAAGAGACAAGCGCTTCAATGCTGTCCTCACATCGGAGTAACAACCATTCATTCGTCCGCCTGCATGGCCTCTAAGTTCAGCATGAGAGAAACTCAGAGCCGGTTGCGTAAGTGAATGTGAATGGATACAAAGCGACAGGAGGGATACAAGTTAGATGGAAGGAGCTCATTAAGAGCGCTGCGTTCTCCTTTACAAACCCCTCGGTAAAGCATAGAAATGTGTGAACTGGCCATGAGTTCTGAAGGATATCTCATAATGTTTGACAAGTGAAAACCGCCACCAGGCAGCTAATAGCTCTACTGTCATGAGGGCAAATAAAAAGGCATGAGTTTGCATAGCATGTAGGCTTTGTGGCTCTGGTCATGTGAGACACACTTTGCAAAAAGAGCGGTTCTGCTGCCATGCCAGATGTGAGATGGAGGGATTGTATTGTAAGCGTTAGGAAAAGTTAATTGAGGAGAAACAAGAAAAAAAAAGGTGTGCTTCATTAAATGCAAAGCTCCCAGGTGGCCATTTGCCCCAGTAGCATTGTCCCTGTGGAGCAGAGCTGTGTGGGGTGGAGATGAACAGCGGTGCACGAGCAGCAGCAGCAGCAGCAGCAGCAGCAGCATCCTTGAGCTCACAGCTGCCAACAGCTCCATCGCTCTCAGGACTCCAGTAACTAAACCACACGCCAAGGAGCAGCGCCCGCTTCCTGACTCCGCCAATTACAGTGACCCATTAAGAGGAACCAACGCAGCTCCAACAGATGGGAGAACGGGAGGTGTGTTCATTCGCTTGTTTGGTGAAAGGACACAAAGCTTATTTTGATGCTGATGGGATTTTATTTTGCCTCTGGACACAAATAAAGACTTTTTAAAGTTTCCATAAGAGATCGTTCATATTTGTCTGTGCATTTATACGGTTTATTGTGTTTTCCAGAGTGTGGTTTAAGTATCAGGTGAGAGTTTCGTGATTTTATCTCGCTATACAAACAGTTCGACTGTTTATACATTGCTTTCAAATAAAGACATGTAATATTAGATGTTCTTGATGTTTGACCTCACTGTAAATACACACACACCATACACAGTCCAGTTTAAAATTGCCTTCACATTATTTTATGTCCACAGATATTCCATGAAAGTTTAGTTATGTTCAACAAACTGAAACTAAACAACATACAATGAACAGGAGAGTGAAAGGGCATTCCCTCAAACTTAAAATCATACTTTTAAATACATCCACTATTTCACAGTCAGAAATCATCAAACGACAACCGAAAGCAGTTCAGTTCCCCTGCTGGTGAAGCAAACAACACACAGGAACTGCATAGTTCACAGGGGAGTTTCTTCAGAAGTAAACTTAATCCCACCACTAAGTGATGCTATGAGAAATATGGTGAGAGGCATTAGGAATGTAATGGGCCACAAAGTCGAAAAGTAATACTGTACAGCCAGCTTTCACAGGTTGGGCTTGTGTGCTTTCTGTACAACCTTGAGCTCATTTGTGTCTATTTACTTCCAGGGGCCTGTGAAGGCGGATGAAGGAGGAGCAGAGAGAAGCGAGCCGGAGCTGCAAAGTAATGGTTCCGTCTTTAATGAGCGGCTGGGGACCGCAATATGGTGACAGAGAGGCTCCCTCGGCCGAGCCTCTGTCACAGCGGAGAGGCTCATCCTAAATCTCGCTCTTATTGCTACGAGCGGCGCGACAATATCTCACTCTGGAGACACTTCAGGTTTTTATGGATGCTTGGGTAATTGAGCAGCGGCAGGAAAAAAAAAAAAAAGGTCTCATCCACTTTTCCGTAAAGGAAGTGTAGCCAACCTAAATGACCGGTAAATTGATATTGGTGTTCTCTTTTTACCCTCTCTCTATGTTGCCTTTCACTCCCAGTAGTTTATCAATGAGATTTGTTTTTTTGTGAATTGAATCATCTAAGCTACTCGTGTCCTGGTGCAAATAAGCCTGTCCGTTTAGCCACTCGTTCATATGTAACAGAGCAGCGGTCCCCAACCACCGGGCCGCGGCCCCGCTACCGGTCCGTGGGTCCCTTGGTACCGGGCCGCACAGAAAGCATGAATGAAAAAAATGTTGATTGCTTATCAAGGTCGGAAAGATGCTCTATTTTGAAAAATGACCGGATACTTCTCAGCCTTTTGACACATAAAAGGTAAAAGTATGTTTTAACTCTGCCGGTGTTCTGGATTAAAATCAAGACAGAATATCCTAAAATTGCCAAAAAAAAAGCTCTGAAAATCCTGCTTCCATTTCCAACATCCTGTCTTTATAAAGCGGGTTTAAGTTACGGAGTAAACTGTACAATGAGGTTTAAATTAAGGAGAAGACAGGACATAAAGAACACACGTCGGGTGTCATTGCAGAGAAACATGCTCGGGGATCCCACTAATTCAGCGTAATGGTGAGTTGTATTTTTATGCACTTTATATTTGTTTTTATGCCGGTCGTATGATTTTATTACGGCATATTTATCGCCCACACCGTGAAGGCCGGTCCATGAAAATATTGTCATATACAAAACTGGTCCGTAGCACAAAAAAGGTTGGGGACCGCTCCGGATAGCACTGAAGAATGGAGGCACTCTCGCCCTCATGGCCCCCCAAACCACACTAGTCAGGGAAACAGGACCAGGTGAGCAGGACCCACAAGCAGACACAAGGTGAGGCAGTTGCTTCAAAGACAAAGTTTAGTACAGGCAACCACTCACGGACATCAAAAGACAAACTGGCACAGGACAGGGAGTTGAGACAGACTAAATACACAGGGAAGGAGACACAGGTGGAAACAATTAGGGCGGGGCTTGCAATCACACAGGAGGGAGGAGTCTGGAACGAGGGACAAGGAGACTGACAGACAACACAACAGAAACAGACAGTGAACACAGAACTACCCAGGAGGTCTGGCGTAACACCCACTAGACAGCTCGGATGGCACTACAAATAGGCTTCGTCTCTGTGGTTTACAATTACCCAACAAAGAGACACACTATATAGCATTTTCAGTATCTAAACTGACTCAAGAGAAATATCCACTGACACAGACTCACTGTTGCTTTTGTCAGTGTGACAGCAAACGTTACAACAACTGTAAAGTCAGACTTTTACTTCCTCAATAAAATAAAATACTGACTGAGGTGTAGAAAGCAACAAATTGTGGTCGAGATCCCAATACGGCCGTCAAGGTGTTTAGGCCTCAATACGATACTGTTGGACATCTTGAAATTTTGCACGCATACAGTGGCTAAATATCATTAGATTTACATCTTATTATGGGAAGAACATCTAAATGTTATCCCAGCAGCAGTTAGATTTTATCATTATCACACAGGCACTGACACCAAATCATTCTTTTACTCTGTCTTTTCTTTATTGTTGCTGTGCTTTAATATATCCTCCAATCCCAAATGAAGTACTTGATCATTGATACGATATGAAAGCAGAGGGCAAAGATAAAATAATGATCTCAATTACAAGTCATTAATCCCTCAGCAATATGATTCTTGGAATCATTTTAGCATTTCTCATTTATGTTTAGATTAAAAAGGATGTCTGTGAGGACTGCAGGGCTTCCACAGATGAAAACCAATTAACATTCAGTAAAAAGGCCAGCAGGGATTTACTTTCTAACCAGGAAATCCTCAACCCCCTGTGTAGCCTTGCTGGCAAATCAACTATGCTTTCAAATCACTGTAATTACTATTTTGTCACAGGAAAAAAAAAAAAGACAAATACTAATCGGTTATTTCCTTAAATTATCTGTGAATAACAGTAAAGGAAACACAGGCTTAGGTGTTAACAGAACTCATTTGCGTGTGCTTTTCCTTTACACTCTAGATGCATTCTGTTCAAACTTCCACAAAAGGAGCTGTTGCGTTGTGTGCTGCCACCCCAACATTGACAGATCCATAACAAGCCCCGTCCACGGCAGAGCCTAGAGGTCCACTCTGCCAGAGCTACTCCGGAAAGCACTAAAGGCACATGCAGACAGCTCCCTTCTCTCTACGGACAAACGCACACAGAGTCAACCTGCGACATCTGACGGGTCCTTGCCTCAAGTCGCTCTGTCCCGCTATCCCCCACAGGCCCCTGTCACAAAGCCCTCACATACATGCAGCAAACAACATAGCAAGCACTTTGAAATGTCGGCTAGTTCCGGTTGAGGTTTCAGTTCTCCAAGTATCGACTACTAATTTATAGGCCTTTAGTTCAGATTTGATTGGATTAATCCTTTTTTTTATGATTAGGTGATTCAATGTGTTTTAAGTTAATGTCTCTGTATGCATGTTTGTTCGACTAGCAGTCCAAAACCCTAAAAATATTATTAAATTCACAATGCTATAAAACAGTTGAGTGCAAGAAATCTTCACATTTGAGAAGTTGAAAAACAGTCACTTTTTTGACATTTCTGCTTGTTAAATTATGTAAACAACTAATCCATAATCAAAAAAAGCTGCTGATTTATTTTCTGACATGTGGCTAATCAACTAATATACCAATTGATTCAGCACTATGTCCAAGGTGAAGTGAAAACACTCAAACTTATTCACTTGACTTTGTTTTTCTCCCGGGTATAATGACTGCTGCCATGTGTTGGGATCTAATCATATCCTGAAAATGATCAAGGCCAAAAGCCAGTAAAATGTCTCCTTTGAAATGTGAGGGAAGCATCTGTTTCGGGCACCTTTGAAACCCAGAGAGAGAGAGACATCTGTCGGATGTGGCAACATAGCCTAAGAACCGTAAGGTCAACATATATGCGTACATCTTTACATCTCATCCACACAACACATAGTCCTCTGCAAATAACAGTGTACCATGAAATATGTATAAGTCAAATTCCCTCAAACGTTTATTGTAGCACTATGAAACCTTTGCCAGTGAATAGAATATATTTTTATCTTTTTGGAAATCATGATTGGTCGTATGCGGACACGGAGCAGATGGTGTTATCTACCTCGTGGGTGGAAGGAGCAACAAGTGTGCAATTAAAGGCCTGAAGAGATGCCTTCAGTTCACAACACATAAACTCAGGAAAGTAAACCAATTCAGCAGTATATACGGAAAAATCATTAGATCCTACCTAGTGCATTTGGAAAGTAACATTTGACAACCAGGATCCTAATATATGGTCAAATTAAACCAGAAAGCAAACATGAAAGCTAATGAACAGTTCATGAAATTTTAAGTGGTCAGCAATATGTGGACTATCCCTAAGTTAACGGTTTTTGCATACACACTTAGTGGTAATGATCCTTCCACAATTGCCTATCCAGCTGTTTTTTTTGTGTGTGTGCTGAGGTTGTCAGTTTTGTGAAGAAAAACGTGCCGTTAGAACAAAAAGAAAATGAGAAATGATGCAGCACCAGTAGTTAGCTAGTAATTGTATCTCCTTTAAGGGCTTCTTCTGCCCAAGTTGCCGAGGCTCTTGTGTGGGAGCAACAATGGCCTTGCTCCATCTTTCATTCAAGCCCAGTCAGTATCAATCACATGACACTCCGATGATAGATAGGCAATCTAATAACACTAGGAGCAAAAATAACTTCACTCACTCAATCCTTGACCTTACGGAGCGAGCAGTCAGTTTGGTTAAAAGCTACAGCTTTCACATAAAAATTGATTTTTCTTTGGGATCAATTGCAGTGGAAACAGTTGAACTAAAATGGCCATAGAAAGCTGTCACTAATAAATAATTGCTGTTGTTAAGGATTTATACACCGCCTCCTCTAGATCAGCTCATATTAAGAGTGTTTTTCGACTGCAGGCTATTTAGACCGAATAAAGAAAAAAAAGACAATGCAAGCAGGTTTTCAGAGCATTGAAGGAACTGCCTTTGGACGAGGAACCATCTCAGCATGTGTAGACCCGCAGGACAGACCCAATTACCATCAAACGGTTGCGACCACGACACCGCTGAGGCGCCACACAGGACACGGAGGAAGTGGTGCAACATCTAGGTCACACCGAGTTCAAACATGCTAGCAGCTATACAGCAGTGAGAGCCCAGGACAATCACAGATGATGCAATATTTGGTAATCGTGATGGCCCAGAATTGATTTGAAATAAGGACATGAGCATGACAAGGCACACATCCTGTCTGCAAAGGAACATTATGCTTCACTGAGACTTGCTGATGGCTGGAAAAAAATACTGATGATACAGAATATTGTCTTTTATCTCAGTGGCTGTAATTTGTTGCAATAACAACGATTAGTGTTCAGCAGTTTGCACCTTTCAACCGTTTTTCTGAACCGCAATCACATTTTGCCTTTATGTTGCACATAGTTTGTTACTACAAAAAGGGCGTCAGATTTATTAAGCTCGATTGACTGCGTTCCACTTCAGCAAGCTAGCTCATAACAAGGTGCACCTGTGCTGAGGGTATCACCAAATAAAAAAGCCCTTTTTTAATTAATCCCTTGGAAAATGGCAATGCACAAATTAATTAGAATGGACAAGAAACATAACCACAATAATCAAGCTCTTTGAGGTAAAATTATATTTTACACAGGTGACTTCTGTAAAAGTGTTCAAAAATGTATTTGACGCTAGCTTCAAGTGAAGGAACACATGGAAGGAAAACACATCGGCCGACAGGAAGACAGTGAGCCTCATGCAGGAATTGATTTACAGACAAAGTTGGTGAACCTAATTTGACATTTATAATAGTTTTTGTTTGTTTCTTTTGATGTTCGAACTGAATATTTTTACCAATAGCATAAAATGGTAATAATTCATGACCAAGTTTGAAAACCATTGCAAATAAGCTGTATGTACTCCAATGCCCCGGGATGTATACGCAGTACATGCAGCATCTATCTGTTTTTCATGAAAGAAAGATTTTTGTCATGGAAAGGACAAGTTATGAATAATTACCAAACGGCAGATCATGACAAGGAATCATATTTTTGTCTTATGTGTTCAGTCCAAACAAATGTAAGCCACAGCTCCCAGGGTTCCATCAAACATATCAATATTCAGCTGATTGTGCCTTTAATCTGTGGCCAAGAGATCCTCACATTACTCCTCCAAACACTGCAGGGAGTTTCCACTAATGATCAAAAATAATAAGGATGTATGAAGTAAATAGCAAATAATGAATTGAAGCAGGCCTCCCCATTTATAATACAGCACCCTACATTATCAGAGCTGACCTTCTTGGATGGAAACAAAGCAAAATTGGAAATGTTATTTGGCAATGTTGTTAAATCTTCAAAAAGAATCTAATGACGAACTTTTTGATTACATTTCTTTGTTCTCTGGGGTGCATTGATAATTCATTCAATAGACTAAGGAAAACTTGGCATTACTGTAGCGCTGTATGTGTACGACTACTAAATTACAATATACGACTGAACTGTATACCTGTTAAATGTCTAATTCTTCACACCTCAAACACAAATTTGACATATACGGCAAGATTCTCTGTACCAAAAAATAAAACTTACAGAAGGAGATAATCAAAAGCAAAACAGGTGGATAGATTATAATAAAATCATCAAAACAACATAAAATAAAGATGTAAACTTGTGATCACTCTTTTGCAATTACCCCTCGGCATGAACTTATAAAGTTCAAAGTCTCATCTACAAACTGCATCATTTATCTAACGTTTCCAGCCCAAACTGCAGCAGTCATGTGTCACGTTTCAGACTAAACACTGTTTGTGGCTTTATGACAGATGGTAGCCAAAAGGTCAAAGACACGCATGGGGCTCACTGCTGGGGGATCAATTCAGTTGGGTACCCCTGTGGGTCTATGATGGATCCCCTTAGGAGAGACGCCACCAAAGCCATTTTTTGAACTCAGCGAGACACAAAGAGAGACCCACCTACCTGAGTCCTGATTCCATGAGAGCAGACGGTACAGAAACCTAGCGATGCCTCCAACTCGTTCATTCACTTACAGGCTTCCAGGAGTCCATTCAGGGACGTACACACTCTGGGCACAAAACTGATTTAACATTCAACTACAAATATTCAGTCACTAAACTCCTGTTTAATGGAATCTGTAAATATATATACTTTATTAATCCCCAAGGGGAAATTTCTTGTCATAGTAGCGCCGTACAACTTGAAGATACAAATAAACACAAGATAAAATATATAAAGAAGCAACAAGGATGAAAGCTATATACAAATAAAATAAAATAAAAAAGTAAAATATATGTAATATAATGTTCATATCAACTTACATTTTTTATATTTTGAACCCAGTCATTTATGTAAAATTGTGGTGTGGGCCAAGATTATTTCTACATGCCTCCAACTCCTACAAATTCAAACCGGAATAGAAAGTGCCAAAGGTCTAACCTCTGAAACTTTGCGTCAAGCAGCTCCTCCTTGATGCAAATGAGGCAGTGTTTCATCCGACACAGACAGAAATCACCCAGGAGCCCCACTGCCTGACTCTCGCCTCTGACTGGATGTTCTATGATCTACTCTTTACTTAATGAGGTGTCATGGTCAGTTTATATAAAAGGTATGACCTTATTAAACTGTGAGTGAAAGAGTGAAGCAATAGCTGGGGAAAGATAAATGGCCAGGCTGTATAAAAGAATAATTGTGCCTGTAACATCCATGGGACAAGAGGCCCTCATTCTGATTGTCTGGTGATGTATTACTGACATTTGTGGCTCCCTTCAAACAGTGCTTCAGAATACAATGTAGGCAATATAAAAAAAATTTGAACATTGAATTTACTTTAAACTGATTTTATTCAAGCCATTTAAAAAAATGAAAGCTGTCAAATAACAAATGACACATTCTCATTGAAATTAGTAGTTAAATACAGAAACAAACCAATCAAATACATATTTTAAGTGCAACTGGGTTCCTTAGAGTGCATCACATACAGCAAATAATCTAAAAAAGAATTATCACCAAACCTGTGATTCGACTAGAATTTTGCTGTGTGTGCAGAAGAAGAAAAAGAAGAAGAGTCACGCTGCTCTTCAAAAAAAATTTAAAAAAAATCAAGCCAAGCTTTCCAAACCCAGTTCTTGTTATTCTTTTCCTTTAACTTGACTTCTGACAGCGAATTCAATTAGGCTGAATATGTGTGGGTGTGAAAAAAAAAGGCAACACGACAAACCCAGAAGATGGATGGCAACCTTTGCTTCACCATTAAATTCACAATTGCGTCGTATTGAAGCTCAATCCATTGGCGTAATACCAGCAGCAGCAGATTGAACACGGCGCCAGACGGGGTTGTGACTAATCACCCTCTGCAGTTCCATTGGTTTTGAAAAGGATCTGCATGCTAGATTGTCATTTTCGGCTACCAGTGATGGAGATCGCATTTGGTTTATCCACCACTGTTGATCAAGTTAAATAAAAGGCAGTCGGAGAAAGGTTTAAATCGTTTTTTTAGAGGGAGGGGGGGAGGTGTTTAAATTAAATACGGCATGGTGGCTCATCAGCCACCTGACTTTAACGGGAGTCTGCAGGGACGTGATGTCTGGCCGAGCCCCTGTCGGAGTCATCCGGCACTGGGGAGGAGCTGACCTGTTGGTAGATGAACGAGTAGAGGCTGACGTCAGGGCGCCGACTGAGGCAGCTCCTGCACACGGAGCTGTAGTACCGACCCAGAAGATCATACACCTCCCCTGTGACGGAGACAAGGAGGTTGGGTATGTTATCTAGTCTCATATCGCAAAGAAAGAAAGAAAATGAGGAGTTTTCAGGAATAATAATTAGCCACATCATTGTTTCATGAGATCCCATTGTGTACAACAAAATCTGAAAAAGGAAATATTCAAAAGACCCAATTAATCAGATTGTTATTTATTTATCATCACGCCCTTGGCAGTGAAATCTAAAAGAGCGCAACAAAGAAAAGCATAATCACAGTTGCATACAAACAGGAAGCAGACAGAGTGGTTGTTTTCCTTACCGACAACGATGTTCCTCTGAGTTAGGAAAGAGTGCATCTTGTGGACATCCGTCATGAGCTGTCTGTCACCAAAGGTGAAATAGGCCACATCTCGGCCCGCCTCAGCAGCTGCCAGCATCTGGAGCAGAGCTGGAAGAAAAGAAGTCCGTGTTGAACCTCATCCGTGAGAGTGGCACAACTGTTTCATTACAGAAAAAGGATTGTTTTTCTTTGTTTGTTTTTTGCAAGATTCTTCCTACATTCTCTTCTTCTTAATTGTAAAAAATAAAGAAAAGTTAGCCGATGTTACCATCAAAGTGTGTTGCACCAGCCTCTGTGGCATGTACAGTACAATGGAAGTAATCTGGGAATAGGTCTCACCCCCACTGGGAACTCTGGATTAGTTACAAAGAGACCAGGTCTGGCCCCGGGAAGCTGTGAATATTTCAAGAGACTGGAAATATGTCTGCTGATTAAAGAAGGTTGGGACAGTGGCAAGTAAACGAGCATAACTGAATGAACATTTTCAGAAGAGGGTGAAGCTGAATGTCTACACTTCCGCAGTTACTCTACCCTGCTCTGTTTCAGCTGCTTTTCCCAAGAAGTATCTGATGATTAAAAAAATAGGTGGCTTTCCGAGGCCACAGAAGGTAAACCCAGGAGGAGGAGCGCATCTGAATTACAAAGCTCTTCCCAGGAGGAAGGTCATTAAGAAAACAGTGGGTGATTGTGCCTATGGAGGAATGTACCTTGCTAATTAACAATGTATAGTTTGCAAGCACAGTAGCTCGAAAGTCAGGCAGAAAGTAAGAAACAGAGGTGGCACTGCAAACGGTTAGCATAAACTCTCCAGAAGCTCCCTGCTCAGTGACAGTGATACAAGGCTGAGACAGAAAGCTGTAACGGATTGATGGACTCGAGCGGGCGATCAATTTCACTATTAATGAAACATATTAACTTTGTCATTTGATCAATAGAAGGAAGGCGACGAATCGGGCTTAACTAAATGAACGTATTCCCGGAAGACAAATGGATGCCCGCGGTGATCTGCTGGAGCCTTTGAAGCTGAAATGTATTCCATTATGTCCTGGAAGAGAGTCCACTTAGACTGCCAAGTGCAGCAAGATGATGGGAGCACATTTGCCCACATGATCTACTGAGGGGAGCGTTACGTCAGTGCTTTACCTTTCAGATGCGAGTCACCTCCAAAAACCCCACAGCCCCAGTTCCCTGTAGCCACGGCTGCAAGGTTTTGGCTTTGTTCTTCGGGTCGAGCAAAGCCACAGTAGGCCTGAAAGAAGACAGAGCACAGGGAAGACCAACGACAACATGTTAGGAGAGGAAATGGAAAAACACAGAGCAAAACACAAGTCGGTATGATAGGACAAGTGTTCTGTAGCAGATAGGAAGAGATGTCGGTCATCATTCACTATTCTCTATGGTCTCTCGTGAGCAGTGAAGTGAGGTTTTTAACACCTAAGAATCATCATTGTTATGTAGTGTTGTCTACATGTTACTAGAAGGCAAATCGTTGCACAATGATATACAAAAAGTAGTATGCATGCTGTGAACACTTTGTATTTGTTCAGATGTGGGAATTTTGGAGGGCTCATGGTAAGAAAAGCCCTTCCGTCATCAACATTAACAAATGAAACCGGTTTTCTTCGGATGACATTACATCAAGTCGTCAGCCACACAAGGCTGGGCCGCTCAAGCAAGTTGGGAATGACGTGTCATTTAGTACATAAACGTGTAATCAGCTCTGATGAGCCTCAGGTTCCTTGGGATCACCTTATTGTTCCAGATGACTGGTGTGTTTTATAAGAACCAGGCCTACAGAACGTCTCCATACTATTAAACATACATGGAAAGCAGAAAAGTAATTCTATTTGCCTGCTGGCTTGCGCTTGACACATCATTCAATGCATGAACACATAAAGGTTGGTTGGCCAGGCTGAACATACAGATTTAACATTGTGTCACTTCACACATATCCCCCTCAATTCGATTGCCATTGGTGTGAAATGGGCGTGGGTTTAACATATTAATAACGGTACATAATGGACTAAACCCATGTGCATAAATAAGAGCATTTGACATGAGCGCGTCAGGTGGGATGTGTCGTATGATGAATAATTTCTAAAAGCAGATGTTAAATGAAAGATCTGAAGGAGCTCTGGGGATTCACTTTCACACTGGAAATGAAGTGAATAGTGAAAATTAATTGTGAGCGCCCACCCTCCCTCTGACCAATCATAAATTCTTCCGGTGAAAGGGCAGATGTGACAGATAGCTGAACAATATTCGAAACATGATTGATCTATACATATTGGTGCATTCTTCACACCCTTGTCAGAGCTGTCAAACTCCTACATGCTTTCTTCTTGACAACATCAACATCTTGATTTTCTAATAAAAACAGACATCTCTGACTGCAAAGATTGCACACATGGTAGGATTCTGTTGGAAAAAAAAATCTGTGACGTTCATTTCATAATTGTGATTAATCACCCTGAGGTCAATTTGTGTTTATTAAAATTCATTCTGGGCCTAATGGACAGTGGAATGAATAATATTAAGCATATTATCTACAAATATGACAAATCCATCAGTCTGTATTACACATAAAATGCACTTGGAACTATAATTCAAATATTTACTGAGAGAAAGGTACACGAGTCAATGTGATCTCAGCTGACATTTGATATGAGACTATTTCTCAATTATCAACCAAATGGATTGGCAAAGTCATTAAAACTGTGCAAACCCAAAATGAAGTGGCAAATAAAGTTAAAACAATACTGCAGCCATAGACTGATCTTCCATAGTCATGTCTTTTTTACAAAGTGCATCAAAGAACATTGGTAGATGACAGATTTCCCCTACACTTCAACTGCCATAAATTATACATTGCATGCTTCTTTACAAAGGCACAACCCAGCATTAAGGATTTGTGACATGTAGGACAAAGAAACTTAACAGAAATAAAATAGAGAGAAACACAAACACTCATATAAAGTCAGCAGTAATAACAGATTAAATAGATAAAAGATGACCTTGTTTAGTTCCCGGTTTAATTTCTCTGGTTTGAACTGTTCAAGAAGGTTCTTGAACTGCAACGCATCGATGGCCACAATCTCAGTGCATCTTCTCTGCCAGCCATCTCTGAAGAAAAAAAATAAATAAAAAAATCCAAGAAATGGTTTTATGACGTTCCACAAACAACCGAACAACTGGGCTGAAGTCAAATTAGGCAAATTAGGCAGTGATTGTTGTATTGCCACGTCGACCACAAAAATAGGAAGTTCCACAAAATAAAGTCAATAAAATAGACAGAAAGCATGCTTTGAGAGATTAAAAAAGATGCCTAAATTTTACATGATGATGATGATGTTGCTAGATGAAAGGTCGGACATCACCTAAATCTATTACAATTCATCCTGAGGGAGACATGAATGTCTGAACAAAATTTGATGGCAATCCATCAAATAGTGGTTGATATATTACAGCCTGGATCAAGGTGATGGACCGACCAAATCGCCCTACCATGAGCATCGCCGAAAATGATTCTAACGATGGGGTCAAACATTGCATGTTGTTATTATTTATGCATTTTAAGATCTTTAAAGCAGCTAAGTGCAATACATACCTTGGAGTGGTGTCCTGGTGGCTGCCATCCCACTGGTAGGTCTGAGAATAGCCTGTGTATTTACTGTACTGCTGTGTACCTGGAAATAGCAAACAAGGACATTAGTCACACATCACTGCAAATCATTAACACTCAATCAATCTTCATTTTCAAACATGGCCAGTAGGGGTGGGGGAAGAATTCTGTATGTAAAAAAATAAAATCAATATCTTCTAAGATTCTGGCCAGTTTAGCCACCAGAAATTCTAAATAAAAAAAACAATTGTTTAAGGTTCATGGTGTAATAATATTTATGGAGCAAAAATCTGCTTAAAAGTGGTTTTCATTCAAAAGGGATTTACAAAAGCTGATATGACATTCACATACGATAAGTGTTGGATAAATGATTGTAAAAAAGCACATAGACAACACACTGTAAAACCAACCACAGGCTCTTAAAGAAACATCTTAATATATTTCAATATATAATATATAAACAATCAAATAACAAATAGACAGTAAAATATACAAAGAAAAAGGATTTATCTGCAACTGGTTACTCTTTGTAATATTTGCATTGACATCCAATATTACTAATTGCCTAAACAAAATTAATTATCATAACAAAAGGTTTTCAGAGGATGTAGTGATTCTGCCTCGTGTGATCGGAGGAAACAAGAGAAGCTGTCTCCTGACGAGAGGAAGGTCAAGTTATTATCCCCCTTAAAACAACGTGAGAAGCAGCGACTGACCGCCAACCCACAGGGGAACACTCAGCAGCAGTAAAAGGGGGAGTGCATGGTGGTGAGGCAACAGCACAGTCAAACAAATGAGGCCTCAAATTAACTTCCCATTCATTAGCGCTCATTAGTACCTGGCTGTTAAGAGCACTCGCTGAGATGCTTCATGCTGCAAAGTGAATAAACCAAGTGATTAGTGGTGGGGCCTTGGTCAGCAGGTATTAGGAGGTGCACACGGGGGGGAGGGAATCTCTAGAGTGGACTCCACTTGACATTTCACTGATAATCAGCCTGCCGCTCATGTTTTTAAGTAATAAGCACAATGATTGGTTTGAAAAACAAACTGGAAACCAAACAGATGGACAAAAAGCAGAAAGGGCAAATATATAACACCAGACTTTATATTTCATACAACCACAGCAAAAGCTTTTTACAATCCAACGACTGCACATGAACATTTCATCTACCTGGGAGATAAAAAAAATAAATTGTATCACTAAACTGAGCGGTATTATGCTACTACTCGCACAATTTATGGATAAAAAAAGGAAAAGGAAAAGGAGGTAAAATCTGTTCAAAGTTGTGTACTCTTCTGGTTCCAAAGACTTCTGGACAGTAAACTGGCATAAATGGTAGGGATATCCTTATGCGGGTAAATATTCTGCACACACCTTTAAGTCAACTGGCAAATAAATCAAGTCCCCTTATTTAAAGAATCTCCGGTGAGAAAAACTGAACTGCATTTTATACTAATGCTTATTAAAAACAATACAATGACCCCTAATGCTGAGCAGCTGCAAAATAATAGTTACCGTAGTAAATAGTCACAAAGCCTGCTTATAAAAAGTTTAAAGAAAATGAATGGATGGTAAATGGACCCGTACTTGTATAGCGCTTTTCTAGTCTTCCGACCACTCGAAGCGCTTTAACACTACACTCATTCACCCATTCACACGCTGATGAGAGGAGCTACCATGCAAGGTGCTACATCAGATTATCAACCATTCATACACCGTAGGCGCAGCTACGGGAGACATTTAGGGTTAAGTGTCTTGCTCAAGGACACATTGACATGGGCTAGCGGAGCCGGGGATCGAACCGCCGATCCTCTGATTGAAAGACGACCCTGCTCACCACTGAGCCACAGTTGCCCTAAATAGGAGTTACTTCAAGAATATTTCAAAAATATTCAACCAATGTTAGAAATTACATATATTATAAATGTAAAGCATGTTAACTCCACTATGAAATACCACAGACATACATTTGCATACCTGATAATATTAACTATGCATACACATGACCTTTATTTGTCCTCAAAGAATATCAAACTCTATGATCAACCATATTTGCATTTGAAAGGAACAACCTTCAGGAACAATAGGGATTTTGATTTTTGACCGTTGTCATTCAAACATTATGTGCGGTGAGAAGCAGATCAATCTTGGCCAGGGAATGATATGTCTGGTTATTAGAAATGATTTATAAATAACACATAGGGTGTATATAAACCTGCGGGTATAATTCACGATGTTCCTGAAGGTTGTTCCTTTCATGTGTAAATACATAACAAAGTGCCTCATCTTTGTGGTGAACCAGAGACTATAAAAAGGTCAGAGGCGCATCTCATTGCCATGTTGAGGCTAAAGTGGGAAACTGAGAGTTTTACTACCGTACAACGGTCACGGTCTGCATGTGAACACACAGGGGTGACACCGCTCCACACCAATACAAATAAAACATAGCTGTGAACAATTAGAATAACATTCAATATTATTGAGCAAGATTTTGTGCAATCAAGAAGAGAAATGAAAAAAGAAAAAAATTCTACATCTTCTGGACCACATTTTCTGGCACCAATGAATCATACGGCTTCTCCGAGATACTGTGTGTACTTTTGACCGCCCCGATGGCAGCCACATATCTAGCAATCGAGGAAAATTAAATTAGGCTCAGGCACTTTTGAAAATTTCTGAACAGAGGTAACGTCCATTAGCTTCCCTACTGTATGCCAGAACGTAACACGGGGGGGGGGTATGATTTACCTCATGGCCACAACGCAGCGACGGCTTAAGACTTGGCTTTTACAACGGAGGACAAGAGATACGGGCAGAGTTTAATAAAGATGATGGAATGGAAGAGTCCATTAGCGGAGCAGGTCTTGGGCAGGTCTTCCAGCTATAATTAATTCTGGGACCAAGTAATAAAGTTAAGTGGCGTAAGTGGAGGCGAGGGAGAGATGGCGGGCAAGAAGTCTGAAGGTGACTCTGCCAGAGCGAGAAGACCTGGTGCAGCGGTATGATTGCTGATCAGCAGGGCGGTGGCTCTGTTGCCTCACTTCCTGCTCTAATCCAACTTGCTTGTTAATGCAATGGTAAGGCAGTTAATCTATTTACGGGTGGGTATTTGCTTTGTAACAGTGGTTCACGTCATGGACTTGCATATATTAAAATGTATTTTTTTGATATGCAATTATTTCTAAATATTATCCTAAATAATCAGGAGTTGGTACCTCTGCTATTTGCTGATAGGAGCATACAGACGGATTATGAGAGCCTTTTCTCTAAAAACATCTGCCTGTGTCTGAAAATGATGCTGATGAGAACGGTGGCAGTAAGCCAAAAAGATAAGAGCTGTAAAATACGATGAGCAGTAAAAAAGCATTGATATTAGCTTCTGTAACGCTGACCAGACCACAATGAGATTCAAGTGCATCTATATAGCCCAAAAGGATTTTATGTTTTACTTAACTGAGCCAGTAGTTTTGTTTATTGGCAAGAATCTGACAACACACATCATGATACACGGGGTACGATTCAATATATGGTTATAATATATTGCAATTCTTTAAATGTTATTTTCAGAAAACTGTCTTTGTATAAACACAGCACCATATGCATACATTCTTTTTTTTTTTTTTTTTAATCAGAACAGAAATCTCTCGATATAAACTATTAATTAAAAATATATAGGTTTGTTTTTTAGAACCGATAGTGTCGCAAAACATAATATTGCAACACCCAAGACTTATTTTCTTACACCACTATGTGCCAGAGGCTTGGGATTCATTACATTGTAATACTTACAAGGCAAAAAGCTGTCATTTGATTTTAATCATGTTATAACATGTATGCAGACATGACGGCACTTATGCCAGGCTCACTAGCTCCACTAAAATAGAAGTAGTCACCTTTTTTGTAACCCCGTTGTCAAATACATACATAACTGATTTAAATGATATGTTTTTATGGTAGAACGTCAACTAGACTTGTGTAGGCTTCCTTTAGTTTTGACTTTTAACTTAACGTTAGTTTTCTAACCTGTTTATCAATTGCAATCAAGCAGCTGCAACAGTATCGACAAACATCGACAGACAGATACAAAAAAGAAAAACTGTCATCAGACATCAGCCACCTGCTGGGACTCCTCAAGTCTAGCGCTTGTTACTGGGTCTACAGGTCTGTCCCGACCTTGTTTGTTGCAACCACTCAATCCTGAAGTACAGTTAGTGGGGATTACTCAACCAAAAGACACCAACAGAGCAATCAGGACAGTCCAATCTACCAAACCCGACTGATGAGACTCTCCCCTATGCAGCCAATCAAACAGGAACATGTGACGAGGACAGATACAGAAAACAGCGCAATTGCCACAAACATCCTTCAGCCCCTTGCTGAGCCGGGATGGGGTAAATTGAAGGTGTGTACATGCTGTGTGTCTGTCAAATTAAAAGGTCAAGCACGAGAGAAGTGAACCCGGGGGCATTATCGATTTGATCAACGGAGTAAATTAGGAATAATGGAAGAATAAGATTTATTCAGTGGAAATCATTTTCACAAAAGGTGTGGGAGAGTTTTGATCACTGACCTGTGATGATCAGACATTCATTATGATCCAGGGCTTCAGTGAAGAGGCGAGAAACAATGAGCTCAGGGTTGATTAGAAAACGGATTTCCTCTTGGACTAGGCCCGAACTGGTGACTCCTCCTCCCACAAAGTGATTGGCAAAATCCACCTGCAGATCAAGACAGAGGGCTGAAGAAAACACTGAGAAAAATACCCAAACTTGGGAAACAGGAGGAAAACACTACATGAAAGGTTCTCAGCCCTTTTTTATTTTTTTATTTGTGACAGAATCCCTGACAAGCTGATTGGAAAAGTGGCCTGGGGTGAGCACATCATTCAGACATTTGTCTCCCAAAGCCAAAGTGAGCTGCACTTAGGTGTGCGGCTGCCAGAAGCAAATATCAAAACAAGAGAGCAGTCCTGCAGTCCAAAGTAAACATCTCCCTCCAGTCACAACATGTTGCTAAATTGACTGCTGACTGTGACATATCTTGCTGCTTGTGTTCTTTAAAAATTGTGGGCAGATCTATAGGTGACGCTGATTTACTTGTTATTTTTGGTTTGTTTACGATTCAAAATAATGCATCTCATTGTTTCTGCTCAGACGCAGACGTGACAAAGTCATCGTTTTAGTCAGAAAGTAGCCATGTGGAGCATATAATCCCAATTCCGGACAGATAGTTGTTGCTCATTGGCCTATCGACAGTCCAGAACAACCCCGTCACCGCTCCCATGAAGAGGCGGCAACGGGGTGAGCAGCATTCGGAGGGTAGATCTCCTCAAACTGGTCACTCAACTCTGGGACAGCGGGCCATCCTCCAAAGTCTGCTTTGACAGGCTGTCAGCACCCCCCATCCCCATCTCACCCCCCACCCAGCAGAGCATCCATCAATCCGGGCCGCAGTGTGCCCCGGAGCTGGTCATGTGTGCACATCAACTGTCAGCTTGTGGCAACTGGAGGCAAGCAAAAGGTGAAAGGCAGAGCGGGCCGTCCTGACAGTGTACAGGAAGCATGGCCGACACAGAGAGCAGAGGAGGCTCAGAGGCCTCGACCCCAGTCCCAGTACACACTCCCTCCGACGTGTCACGGGCTCCCTCAAAGGCCTTTTCAGCCGTAGTAAGCATTCTGGGTGAAAGACTCCAGAATGGTGTGACTCAGTGATTGACTACAACAGAGGCAAAAGAGGATGGGAACCAACACAGGGTACATAATCCCTCAAACTAAGAGCTCCTTCAGGCAAAAAGAGTGTGATTCTGAAAGGTAAAGTCCTTCTATATAATGTTGTCTACCCACAAATGAGCAGACTTCTTACCTGAAGCATTCCATAACCATCATCCTCGATGGTCCCTTCACAAGTAATGTGGAGCTTTGTGAGTCGGGTTTGTGAGCTGAAACACAAAGAATGAATGTTTTCCAGGTATCAATACAGCTGAGACGATGGATCCTTGCTTGCTTCCAAACAGTCTGCTGGATTTAGCAAGCTGCAGGGATTTTGACTGAAACAATTGACATACTGGAAAAATATTTTGTCTTTGATTACAGTGTCAATAAACTACACCTTTTCCATGTGAAAGGTTTATCCAAGCTTTTTCGTGTGAATGTTACAAGTCCAGTAGGCTCTGAAAAAAAGAGAGAAAGGAAGTAAATGTTCAACATCCTATCTTATTTTACATCAATAATGTTTTGCTGCAACATTTGAAAATTAAATCTGAACACCTACTTTGTTCAGTGACACTTTTGAAATAGCACATAAGGGTTTTCAGTTTCTCAATCTTCCTTGAAGAGGACCCCTCGAACAGCCTGAAGGCAAGAAGAGATTATGAATTTAATTACATTTTTTTTATATAAGACTAGATATTATATTCCTCTTCTAAAAATGAAGCACACTTTTAAAGACGAGTCCGCTAACGGTAAAACAACTACAGCAAAGAACAGGAAATGTGACACATGACCTCCACTTTGGCCATGTGAGTTCAGTCATGCTTTAACTTTTGATATAAATCGGTTCATCTCTCACTCAGCTTCCCTTTCAGTCACTAGCCTATTATATAGGAGTTCCTACGCTGTTACGACAATGGAGTTGCCTCAGGCTTACCAGCACAGAGTTACACTCATGTGCCACTTCACAGCACTCACACACAAAAAATTAAACAGAAAGGGAAACAGGGCTCCCTCTCCTTGGGGGTACATTAGGAAGCACTGTGTCCCTTTTAAGCAACAGAGTCCTCAGGAGGCAAAAGGTTAAACCCCCTGAAAAAATATCACACACACAAAAAATAATTTGTAAGTGAGGTGCAGTGTGCGGGTTTGAATGAACTTTCAGCATTAAGCCCACCATCTCCATCAGTAGCAAACTCTATAAAGAACGAACGCCTCAGCTGGCCTCACATGCCACAATAAAAGAGAAAGAAATGACATGTGAGTGAAATGAATTAATGACAAAAGGTTGATGCACTGAGAGCCCTTCAGGGGCTGAGAAACGCATTCATCCAAGTCCGCTCCTGCATTCATTTCTACTTTTTGTAGAAACAATCGTGCGTCGTGTAGTCCTCAGGGTAAACATCTTTGACATAAGCTAGCCACTAGTGAAAGCAGGCTTTTAGTAACAAATTGCAAAATGGTCTTCGGGGAAGAGAATATACTCAATTATATAACATCAATATACCACCCATGGATGTGAAAAGGCTATGATGTAACTCAGAACAAGAGTATAAGTGACTACAGTATGTATAACAGCTGGGTTTCTGTATCATCAGTAGATGAAAACATTTTTTATTTTTTTTAAATAGGGTAAACAAGCCTGGAAACACTGTTTGAACGAAATAATAAATAAACTTGCTTCTGAAGAATATTTTGAATGACAGCGACATCTAATCCAGACAAAAAAATAACTCAATAATTTAATAGTCAGCTTTATCTGAATGCAAATAATGTATTAATGTCTGAATTGAGATAAAAGAATATTAGAAGATAAATGGGAATTGACAGGTTTATATCAAAAGTAATAAAACTAAAATAAATTAATGATACAAACATTTGTTCCATGGCTTGCACCAAATTAGTGATTGAGGACCATTTCCTGCAGCAGGCTAAAAAGATTACTGGCTTTTCTTTTAAAATCACAGCAAAACCTTTACGTGAATGAAATACTGATGCAATGGAACTCTGCTACAGCCTTCTGCAAAACAACCAATGGCCTTCTTGTCAAAAGCAGCCATCTGAGTCAAAGTTAATCCAATTCCCTCCTCCATTTAGATAATTACACTGTGATGCCAACAGAGATGGGAGACAAGACCTTTTATGCATTGCACCACCCAGACGATCTCCACAGTGAAAGCTTGCAGGGATTAAAATACGACCCTCCGGCCTTTCTTCTTGTCAAATTTGATGCTTTAACTACATGGTAAAACTTCCAGAGAAAGACAAATAGTATTGTAGTGTATAGTTCTGACAAGTATTGCAGCCTCAAGGAAGCACGTTTTAAAGCGCGGCATCTTAAAACAGATGATTGCACATTTTTTAAACGGAAAGTCTTTCTGATCAGTGTGTAAATACGTCAGAGTGATCACTGTCTGTGATCAGTATACTCAAGACAGTGTTTGCTCATGTGCAATTAAGTCTACAGACTGTGATCTTACACCCAGCCAGACGATAAAATGATGAATAAGGAAACATATACAGTAGAGCCCCCTCATGGAAATTAAACTAGTTGTCACAGCAGCGTCATTTACAAAACTGATTATGTGACTTTAAAACATCATGTATAAAACTACCACATCCCTATTTTACCTGACGAAGTTGATGTGTGGGTAGTTGCAGTATTCATTCCTTCTGGAGTTTCGTCGGGGGAAGGTGCAGAAGAAGGCGTTGGCGAGCAGACATGCCACCTGCTCCTGAGACATGGTGATGGAGTGGTTCATGCCTCTCTTGAGGAGGGGTATCGGCTAGAGGAGGAACAAAGGTACAACTGAGGAAGGTCAAAATAATTTGTTTTGCCAATTTGCCAAACGAGACTTTGAAGTATGTTACATAAATGTACTAATTTGGCACCACTGTGTGCTTCTTTAATAAGCCATCATAATCACAATCAACATCCAGCTGTGCTCATGAGAGATCCATACTCTTAGTAAAGGCTGTGGGTTGACAAATAAACAGTGCATTTGGATAAGCAGTTCTGTCACAACAATGGTGAGCGGGTGTTGCATTAAAACGATATCCACACAGGAAAAATTACTTTGTTTAGCTACATGCATGGCCAAAATGGTAACACAGAAAGAATGATGGATAGGGTGGATTAAATTCACTTTGCTCGCTGTTTAGCAGGTTTCTATGTTGCGTCATGTAAGAGCACATTCAGTTCACTTAAGTATAAATCTCTTAATTTCTTCAAACACAGACCAATAGAATTTTAGATTGATTTTAGACTAGCTACTCAATCCTTTACGTTTTTTTTACACTCCTCGAGAATAATCAATTTAAAAAGAAATGACTATAGAGAAGAGAAATGAACTCTTACACAGCAACACACAACACATTTTGATATGCTACTCACATGTAGACTAAATACACTAAATACTGATTTAGCGCAAACCGTTTTTCTCTGGTTGAGTATTAAATTAATCAAAAAGATATATTTAACAAACAGATGTATAAATAACATTTGATTACAGTCTGCATGGCCAAATTGATACACATAAAACACCTTTTAATGAGACTTTCTTTTGGCTGCAAACACACATTGCTGTCCCTCATCCACATGCCAGATGACCGAGAAAACTTTAAAACATCGTACAAATGACCATCAATAGCTACGTGACCTCAACATTTTTACTACTATTTCACAAGATATTTGTCATGTCGTGACCTTTGGGATCCACCTGCTGCGGTGATCTACGATGTCACAGACCAGTGAGTCCGTGTCTGTTGGTTAGTGATGGCTGTTACCTTGGTGCACAGCTCAGATGCTCTCAGTGCTAATTGCACCATGTCTGGCAGCAGGGAGTCAAACAGATGTTCAGCGGCATCAGGCTCCAGGACCTTGGAGAGAGCAAGAGATCTGTTTATGTTTGTTGTTTTGCCACAAAACTCAGCTGTGACATCATTTGCTGTTTGAGTTGATTAGGACAGATAGAGGACAGATCAAATTGAACAGCTCTGATCCATATTAAAATGCCAGAAGTTATGTCCAGTTTTACGAAGAAACAAATCAATGAAATACAAGAAATACAGAAATACTACTTTTTTTTTTACTATTTATAATTCCACAATCCAACCTACAATACTGTTCATGCAAATGTAAAACAATCACAGAGCAATTTCATCAAGGTTCCACGGCCATGCCAGCTGATTAAATAGTCTTCCAGGAACAGATGCAAATGACCAAGCGTTTGAAATGGAAAGGACAGTGTGTTCCCAGGACAAGAAGCCTCGGCTTGTGATTTAGCTAAGGACATTTATATTATGGCAAAAGAAGCCTGACTAAACACTGTCATAAGTAATGACCTGGTTGACATCATAAACCGCTCCTATGGGTGTAATAAATAAAGACAGTTGACAGGGCGAACTGGGGGATATAGATGAGGTAGTATAAGCTCAGCTCTTTAAATCAGCAGAAGACAGTGCATCAAATCAACTAAACTAACACTCTGTATGACTTGATACAGGTCTGTACATCACACCCAACTGACAAAGTAATCAAGCAAGATGCAGGCGTGTGGGCAGTGAGAAACCAGAGCTCCCATACAGATTTAACACAACTCCTGATGCTCCTGTTCCTATTCCCAAAGGGTCAGAGCAATAAAGCAATCTGCTTGACTGCGTTGTGGACGTTTGACCATGTAAAAATAAAACACTTGCTTGCTCATAACCGTAAACACAACACTGGTTTGCCAGAGGAAGAGAAATTGACCACACCAAAGCTGTCCGTCAACAGCTTTTCAGTTATTCATAAGATGTGCGTGCAGAGATGAATATTCAATGAGGGCGCCTGGCCCGTCACTCCGTGCCATTCATGTCTACTTTTCTCTGACACTCAAAATGAGTCTCCAATCTGGCATCTCCAGGGCAAAAGTAAAAAATGGGCAACATTACATTGAACTGTTTGCTATCCCCATTTTGCCTGTGCGTCGCACTGGAAATAAATCGAACGTCCTCGGTTATTGGTTTTAAAATGAAATGTGTTAAACACCAACACTATATTCTGTGGGCTGCTACATGAGCTGCTTTCTATCAATATTTTAAAGATATGAATGTGTAGCCTAATTGCTACTGTCATTTCAGCATATTCAACGACTAAAACACAGATTTATAACTCGGTCAAACTGTGAATAAATGATGTAAGGAACCGAAGCAATAAACAGTCTTTGTGGAGAGAAACTGTATGCGTCAACTTTGCAATAATACATAACATAAATAAAGCAAATGCCTTTGTGTGAGCTACAATGCAGTATTCAGTATGTGGCTCTCAACAGTTACATGAAGTATCTAACATTAAAACAAATATGTGACACTTTTCATTTCCACAATTTTACGGCCAAATATGCAACATTTACAGTGTTTACTGCCCTACCAATCATCACTGATTTTGACATACTATCTTCCCTTCAAATCAACAAAAAAGTAATCAAATGTTTAAGCATGTAATAAGCAAGTTTTCTTATTACATCAAACATTTGATCACTTGTTTGTTGATTGTGCCATACATGTTTGTATGTGGCACCTCAATTCCAAATCTATTTTAATATGTATTATTCAACCACAACAATAAAACGTCTTTGTATAAGGCCTCTCAACATCTTTTATCTAAAAAAAGTCCCATGCGAACATGATTTATGATGTTCATATGGCACACAATTGATTTAACATTATAAAGGTAGAGAGTAAAGCATTCTCTGGGATGTAATGTAGGCCGTTTTTATTTATGACAAGTTACTAAACATGACCTTTGGGCAAAAGATTAAAATATTTTTTCTAGACTCCTACTTTGCCTCTGAAGGGCTGCAACATTCTCCTGTGAGAAGTCCATTACTGTGCCTGTACAAAATGACAGAAACACATTTGACATACTGGCATTCATGAAAAAAGGAGTTACATGCACTTATTTCCTGAGATGCGAGATATCATAAAAACATGTAGCTGATGTATTCCAGAGGATACCATGGGTGAGTGTTCCCACTATAAAGAAAATAAAGCCCATTATTTGTCTAGTCCTACAGGCTCAGTATTTCTTATGAAAACACTTATGTCACAACACGGCCCATTTCTCCAAATGGAAGATTCCCATCCCCTTCATGAGCCAGACAGTAGTACAGCCCTCTCTGATTCTCTACATGACGCAGAGTGCATCCAGACAAAAGATGATGGAGGGCCTCCAAACGACACCGGAGAAGACACTGGCAACTCTGAGCAACAACCAATAAACCAACAGTGCTCTGGCCATCATGATGCAACTCTGGCCTGTTTTAACCTGGTCCTTTCAAGAAAATGAGCACGCTTGGTGCAGTAAGAAAAAAAAGAAACAATTTGAATTTTGTCTTTTTTAACATCAGCCATATAATTTGAGCTGCAGAACTCCAAACAGCCAGATCTCCCCACAAGAAGATAAAAATATATATCGAAATTAATTGCATTCTTATTAAGTGTAGTGACTTTTTATGTAATGCTGAAAAAATGTCTTGTAACAATACAAAACAAACCTTTTCACAGAACCTATACAACTTTCTTTCCACAGTAAGCCACGCATATATGAAATAAAAAGTGTTTTCAAAACCAGCAATTTGCTGCATGACAGGCTCATTAGACATGCATGTATTGTATTCAAGTGGTAGAGAAACAAACACAAGAAAAGAGGTAAAGATTCACAATGCCACTTAAATGCTGCTTATATCAAACTAAATCTAATGTGCTGTCAAATGAGACATCCGTATCACTGTGCGTCTCACAAAGTGTAGATATTATTCTAACTATCAGATGAGACATCTGTTATTTTTGTTTTTGGACTCAAGCTCTGTGAGAAGCACCAACTTTGGTGCAACACAGATGATGTTTCATGAGTCTACAGCTAACCCTCGAACATCTTCAACATGTGTCTTACATCTGTGTCTACATGTTCAAGCAAAACAAATGTTGAGCACAAAATAACATCATTCACTACTTCCGGGTTCAGTGACATTCATAAAACGATCAGTTATCATAACAAACATGTACATTGTTTACCTTTGTGCAATACAAATGTAATGCGGTGAAGTCCCATTTCTTGGCAAGTGAGACATTGTATTTCAATATTGCATTCTGTAACAAACAAATTAAATTATTATACAAAATTGAAGAGTAAAATTTATCTGAATTGTCATTTGCACTCATAATTACTATATGTGTAAACTCTCAAAAATTCACAATTCTGAGAGACTCTCCGTTTCTGGGCCTATGGCACCACCTTATGGCTTGGTCTAGTAACAACAACTACAATACACGGTGCCCCTCGTTTTATGAAGTGAAATACATGAGGCCTTGACAATAAAAGAACACAGATGGATAACTTGCCTTCAACTCGGTTGGACTTGAAAATGTGCTGTTTAAATTCTCCTTGATCAACTCCCACCGACTCGTATTCTCACGTTCTTCTGTTACCTGTAGAAGCACAAATGTATTAATTAATGTTGGGTCTCTGCAGGGTGATTTCCGTTCAGCTTTTTCATATGCAAAGAATAATAACGCTGTGTTGTTGTGCCTTTTTCTTGCAGTGATGTCATTATTTGATAAATACAGTACGTCTTTGGCCACTGCATTGTTTTTCATTCATGCATATGCAGATTTGAGACAAGAAAAGATCATGTGGATGGATAAGCATTATAACTTGTAGACACTCTTGAAGGTCTAACCTAAAGTGATATTTCAATACTTAATACTTATAAAATGTCATATCAGTAGGCTAATCCGATAATCCTCAATGGTAGCAATAATAGACTAAATATGCCTTCAGCCAGACATATAATGTAATAGTACTGTTTACAATACCTATATATTAAACCACTGATGTACAATCAGTGCAATTAAAAACAGCCTAGCACATATTTGAATGTGTAATTCATGTATTTTTTTCAACATAATGCATTACTGCAATTGTTCTTATAATTAGTTGGACCATTACCTCATCCTTTACAGGAAATAAGTTCAAACTGGAACAGGGCATCTTGACATGGACATTATCCCAAGTATCCGTAAACTTAGCAGGATATGGAACAGAAGCTTTACCACTCTCAAGAAGGTCTGTCTGTCAATGGGATTTAATGAAAATAAATGGCATTAGTAAACATACATCTGTGTGAAAACCAAATAGTCCTATTGACAATAAAATATAGATATGTGAGAAACTTAAAGAATACGCATCATTTTATCATCATCATGTTGATGCATGTTAATGCTTTGCATGCTTACAAATTATTCTGAGCACTCATAAAGACATCCCGTTATTGTACAAACCATTGCTTAAACAAGCATGTTCCCATAACATAACCACTTGAAGTGCTGTGAATACTAGTATAAAAGGAAAGAAGGTCTCAAACCTGTATCATCACAGTGTGCTGGCCAGGAACATTCCTCAGTGGAGGAAGCAGTCCTCCACATTCAGGCATTCTCTTTAGGTCGTTGATTGGCGTCCCCAGCCATTTGACCTTAGGTTTGACAACAGCAGAGGTAGTTTCCTTGTCTGCATCTTGTTTCTCTGGAGCTTTGTCTGGCCTACCCTTCCTCACAGGCAAACCTAATGATGTCGTCCCTGAAAAGAAGTCTGTTATTTTTGTATTGTGTTTGACAGAGCCCACCTCTGAGCTTTCTGAGCATGTCTCCGCTTCTTTTTTCTCTAATCCACCATGATTGTCAGACAGTGTCTGCGTTAGCCCACCTCCTGCAGAATCTGTGTCTTCATCCAGCTCTTGGGGTGTCAAAGGTTGGGTTTCTTCATCTTCGTCAGACAGACTGGACATCTCTACATCCTGTTGGGTTTGGCACACTTCAGGTGTACTTGTTTTTTGGGGGGGCTTAAACCACCAGAGAAGAGTATTTCTTGACTTCTGTTGTTGTTTGGGGCTGATTCTTTGACGGTCACCTTTTGTCTTTACACCTCGCAAAGTATCTGTTCCAGTCTTAGGTCGTATATCCATCTTCGTCTCTGTGTCGTTTCGCCTCCTTTCTTGATCTACTGTGTCATTATCTCTGCTCTGAATACATGAAGATGGGGCTTAAGAATACAACAATATTGTTTTACAAAGAGTAATATACTCACGTCAAGGACATATTTAATACATATACTCTGCCAGACAAATGTTATCTAAACAAATTACCTTGGAGAGAAGATGAAGGCGACGTTGTGGCACTGATTTCAACCCTAAGCCTCTTTGCTGAAGGTTCAAAGTCTGTCAGCGCAGTCATTCTACAAATGGAGAAAGTAACACAGACATATTATTTTGAGAGAGATGTGCATTTCTTGGCAGTTTAAACATGAAAAGACGCTACGTGTATACTCACAACACAACTTGAGCTGACACCACGATCGAGGTGTTATTTAGTTTTATCCAGACTTGTTTTTTAGGCAGTACTTTCTTCAAAAGGTGAGAAAATCTTAAAATATGATATGCAGCCATTCATGACAGGAACTGTTGTTTTATTGGATACTAAATAATACAAGAAATGATTTGTGATTTGAATTTCAATATTATTCAGACTGTTTCCTTCGGTCGTAGGTTGACAGACTGTCTATAACCGACTGTCAACAACAAACCATAGCTTATGTTAGCTAACGGTTCATTGCTAACTGGCGTTGGACGACAACGGATTGGTAAAACAAACGGAAAACCCGTTCAGGATGGCGTCACACCCTTGAAATAGGTCCAGGGTATACTACAAGAACATCTGTTAGTTGTTTTTGTTCATGTTAAATCGCACACTAGTACTTATAACGGTAGAGCATTGCTACAACATAGTACCGTTGACCAACACCAAAGCACTTCCGCATTCGAGTGACGTCCAAATCCCTAAGTAACGCGAGAACTCCATCGCAGTTCTCGTCCACGTTTAGAACGGCAATTCGCATTTATGTTGTAGAAAAGTTAACAACGGTTATTCATAAATTCAGATTCAAGCACAATCGAAGCACATCTTTATTTTATAGGAGACTTACTGTGTCTTTACAACGACGATGAACGGAGGAATGTCAGCAGAGAAACTCACCCATCTGAGACGTTAGTAACTTGGTAAAGCAGGTATTATTTAACTGTCAGTCAAAACGTGTAACGTTAACTGTTTTACAAACATTAATAGTTATTATTGTAACTCCACCTTTGGAGTTTGTTTGTTTTCCCAAGCCACATAGCTCACCTGTCGTTATAGCCACGCCCATCATGACGCACCTGACCAGGAGCAAGGACGCAAAGGCACGAACCTTGCGTGAATTAAAAGTAACATACCGTAAGCCTGATGGGGAAATAGTCTTGATACTTTGACCAGGATCATGACCAGGAAATACATCTTATTTTCTATTGTTTTTATGTCTTACGTCTCCTGGATTGACAACAAAGGTAAGGCAAAGGCATATGTGTTGTTCAGTCTTCCGATGGAGCCGAAAAATTGCGTTTTTTTTCGTCTTTTGTACACACTACAACACTGGGTGGGGGTTTTGACTGTTTTGTTTTCCCATCAGCCTCGCTTGCTGTCTACAAAATAAATGAATTGTGTATGCTCGATAGTTTCTCAGTTTTACAGGAAGGGATTCTGCGGAAACTCTTAGGAAAGAGGTTAAATATTCCACAATTCATTTGCCATTTTGTGTAGCTTGCCACATAATGCCTCCTCACTATTTACAGTTTCTCTGTATTCACCTTCCTTCCAGACATTTTCAATGGGCTGACGTTAAAACTCTCCAAGTACTCCATTGTAAATCCTCAGGTGGTTCACAGATGGAAAAGGAACATCAATACACCGCCGCAGTCAAAACACGTAGGAAACAACCCTAATTAATTATTTAAAACTGATATTTTAATATGAGAACTTCAAGAATGCGTTCTTGTTTTTACCCATTTCAGAAACATGGAGAGGAGACGGTATCATATGCAGTCAACATAAACAACAGGAAGCACCTCCTTCATCTAAAAAATAACAGGTATCCACAAAGTTGGAACTTAATTTGATGTTACTGCCATTATTGCAAGTTCATACCATTGCTTCAGATAAAATATCACCTACTATCATGTATTTTTGTCTCTTCTTGTCAGAGACTTTTTGCACCCAAACTTTGTTCAATACTCAAGTGACGCCACTGGAAACCATGAGCCATCGTATCCAAAACAGGATGTAAGTCGACACTTATTCATTCTTCTCTTTCTTTCTTTACGGTGTATTGACGGCTGGCAAACAACTGTTTGGTGCAACCACTTACCCATTCTGTTTTAGTCGGCTGGTTTAAACTTCAACCTCTTGAACTTGTTTTACATTTCTCATCAGGTGAATTGCTATTACCATGGAGAGGTGGAGGGATATAAGGATTCAGTGGTAGCGCTCAGCACATGCTCTGGCCTCAGGTTTGAACATCTCTCTCGCTGTTTTCTAGCTCCTCTGATTTAATATTGACTTCATGATTTTATGATTGGATCGAGTTATGGTGCCACAATATTTTGTCGTCCAAATTAATGAACCAGATCAGCAAAGGCACTTTTATTGAAGTTTTTAAATTTTTGGTTTTATCAAGTTGTGCCAGGTAATGCCACACTCAGGCATTGGCACAGACTGAAAGCATTTATCTAATGCTGTATCTCCAATGCACTACTTCTCTGTAGGGGTGTAATCCTCCTTGGAAATGAGACCTATGGACTTGAGCCTGTGCCACAGTCGGCCACCAACGACCACCTTCTGTACCTATTGAAGGACAGTGAAGGGCCTGTCACTTGTGGGGTCGTCGATGAGGCTTCATCAACGCAAAGCCATGAACCCTTTGAGCCAGGCAATACACTGACTTCATTGCTGCGGGTCAGGATGCTCAACACGTTCACCTGCAGTGAACACGTATTTAGTGTGTGAACTGGTTTTGAAACGGAAGGGTTGAAATGACCGCTTTTCCTTCTTTACTGTTTGTTGTTTAAACAGAGGAAGCGCAACTTACCTCAAACCAGTTATGTGGAGTTGGTGCTGGTTTCCGATCATCTCAGGGTGAGTGTGCATATCTGGTAATGACGTCACTGGTATGTAAGTGGAAATGAATTGGCTGCAACAGGTTTGTTTTTTACACTAGACGCAAGTGGAAATGAGCACTTTTACCATACTTAGTGACTCGTAAGCCGTAATAAGGAATGGGCTCCCCCCCAACACACACACACACACACACACACACACACACACACACACACACACACACACACACACACACACACACACACACACACACACACACACACGTTGCAGTGCTTTTCCAATGCTGTGGAATATAGTTCCAACTGTATTTACCTTAATCTGTTTGAAAATTATCTTTTTTATTTGTATTTACAGTATAATTTTAAGAAACAGAATGAGACGGCTGTTCGAGAGGAAATGGTGCAGATGGCTAACCTACTGGATGGGGTGAGATTTCAGAGTGTATGCTCAATTTCAATGAATTAAAATGTTTTTTTGGTGTTGTGCCATGCCTTATAATCTTTTTTTTTGTTTCTTTATGTTTTATTTTAGTATTACAAGAAGCTCAATATCCGTGTGGTGCTGGTGGGCCTGGAAATTTTTAAGGAAAGTAACCCCTTTGATGTGGAAGGCGCTGCAGGGGACGTGTTGGGGCGGTTTGTCCGTTGGAGGAAGACTGTTCTGTTACCAAAGCTCAGGCATGACATGGCGCAACTCATTGTGTGAGTAATGTGTGTTCTATTGTATTAGATATCCACATGTCTGAATCCTTCAGAAATGTAAAGTTAAGTTTGTAACTCATCTCTTGGTCCACTTTTTTCTCAGTGGTCGGTCTGGGGCATACAATAACGGTGTATTGGGTATGGCCTTCGTGGGCACGGTCTGCCACGTAGCGACCGCTGGGGGAATCAACGTGGTGAGTTAAATTTCCTTTTTAACGTCTAACACCAGCTGTCACATTGCTGCTTTGGCAGCATGAGCTTTTCAGCTGCAACTGATACTGTCTGCATTATTCATGGAGCATTCTATAAGTGCAGCTCATTCTCCCACGCTCTAAACAAGTCAAACAAGTTGAAATGTGGAATGGAATGTCACCGGACAACTTTGTTTGTTCTTTGAAGTCTTGTGATGCCCTAAAGTATTTTGTATATCCTTTAACCTTTACAATCCTTTAAATAATATAATTTAACTTTTGCTGGCCTTCTTTTCCCTTCAAATAAAACAAGTTTTCCTATCTATATCCATTTTTTTTTTTTACACTTTTAAAAGAACTCTTCATGTCCGGTCTCTTCCTTAAACATCCTGATTCAACAGTAGATAAGTCAAATGAATCAGACGAAAGGCTCACTGTGACTTAAAAATACTCTTCATAAGTAGCCAAAGCACTTTTTTTGATAATAAAGATTATACATTTGGATAAATTGACAATGAAGATTGTTAGTACTGAATGTAATGTGTGTTTCCCCAGTTCAGTGCGGACAACCTGGCTTATGTCTCCACTGTGGTGGCCCATGAGATGGGCCATAACCTGGGCATGAATCATGACACTGTGGGCTGCAGCTGCAATGGCACAGACTCATGCATCATGGCAGCCACTGCTGGGTAACACATCTTCCACAAAATATTTCTGAACCCCTTGACATGAAATTAAACAAGCAGTAGTTAAAGTGCTGCTGTACAATACATGTAGCATATTCTGTGCCTTTTATAACATCATCTAAAACAGACTCCTGAAATGAATGACAGCTGGTAGACAGCAGTTTTTTTTTTTTTTTATGTTTTAAATTAAGTTGAATGTCCATGATGATTATTATTATGGTTCTCAAAAGTCTACATGTTGTACCAAAATTAATGTTTCATTGACAACAAAAAAGTGTCCTCTGCTCAAAGGTCAAAGATTGTTTTAGTGCGAGGCCTGTTCCAATTGGACATCTCCATTAATGGTGTATCCTGCTACCTTGTAGGGGTTCAAACCTTTTCAGCGGCTGCAGTGAAAGATACTTTGAGAACCTGATCATACGTGGAGGAGGCACGTGTCTGAAAAACCAGCCCTCCGCATCCGATGTGGTTGGTGTCGCTGAATGTGGCAATGGCCGATTGGACAAAGGAGAGCAGTGTGACTGTGGCAAACCAGAGGTAGAGTACTGCCTCTCAGATGCACTGACACACATGCAGTTACAGATTGTTGCACCGGATAAGGATTTTAATTATAATAATATTTGAATACATTCTTCTGTAATGTAACTGGTGGTAGTTTTCACAGTTATTTGATGCTTTGCCATCATTTAGATCGAACAACCAATACTTGTGTAAGTTTCTGGTATACGTTGTATTAATGTATACCAGAAATGTACACAGACAGAAACTATGTAGAGTTGTGGAGAATATTCAGTCCATGAAGCTGAGAAGTGTGTGATATGTTGCAAACTAATATTTTGAAAATGAAAACAGACATTTGCAAATTAATTATGTGAAGAGTAATGATTAGTATTTCTTTGTAAATCAAGAAGAATTATTTGGTGTAACACATTTAGTTTTCAGTTTTACAGATTAGACACACTTCACCTCATTGGTCTTAGAATAAATAATATTCTCGCAGAGTTCAATTCTTGTACTTTTTTTTTATTTTTAACATGCATCGATTTTCTCTGTTTCCATTTCACACAGGAATGCAACAATAAATGCTGTGATGCCGCCACCTGCACATTTACATCTGGGGCCGTCTGTTCTCAAGGAGGATGCTGCGATAACTGTCAGGTCAGCATTATGTTGGACTTAATGCCAGAGTTATATAGCTTATGGCTGCACTGAATGGAGGCGATTCATTATACTTGTGTGTGTGTGATTTGTTTTTTGTTTTAGATCAGAGTTTCTGGAACACCATGCAGAGGGTCTGTCAACACTTGTGATCTTTCTGAATACTGTGACGGCACGACTGAGTTCTGTCCCGACGACTTCTATGTCATGGACGGCCTAACCTGTCAAGACCGTCAAGCTGCTGCATACTGCTATGAGGGCCGATGCCAGACGTATGATTTCCAGTGCAGTCATCTCTTTGCACCAGGTACGTTTTAATAATGCAGCTAATTAAACTCCAGAAACTGTGAGGTTTGTGTACTTAATGTGTTCATAATTTATGGCTGCAATTCATACCCTGTGTGCCAGTCCAACACGTGAGTTTTTATTTCTGTTTTTGTAAAACGCTAACGCTAACTCAGTCTACAATACATAAGCCCAAATTCTAACAGGAGGCCCATATCACCTTTGAAGATATTACATCACTTCTCTTGTCATTAATATTATATGTTGGATATTATTTCTCTTTTGGGCAGATCCAGCAACAAAGGCAGCGGATATTTGTTTTCAGGATATAAATCTGAGGGGAACCGTATTTGGTAACTGTGGAATGAACAGCAATGGACAGTATCTCAAATGTCCTGTAGAGTAAGTACTCTTCATAAGTAGTGTTGATACATCGTTTTTTCACAGTTTTTCTAATTAAATATACTTAAGGTGGTCATTTTAAACAGTTTAATTTATTCAATAAAAAGATGGATTTTCTTTTATCTTCCAACATTTAACTCATTAACAATTGTGTTCTCTTGAACCTGCACTGCAGAAATGCCATGTGTGGGAAGTTGCAGTGTGTCAACGTGGACCTCGGCAAGATCCCTCCTGGTGCCTCAGTCACCATCGAAGTACTTCAAGGGGAAACGTGTATTAATGCTAACTTCAACCTCGGCACAGATGTGCTAGATCCTGGCTACGTGAACTCTGGCAGCCCTTGTGAGACAGGAAAGGTAAGCAGGCCAACTATTTAAGGAGTGTAAAGCGGAACAACTGATGCTCCAGGACAGTACTGTCATTGTTCAAGATAAAATAATGACACCCAATGACATCATTAAGTTGAAAGTATTCTCTCTCAGACCTGCCTGGGCTTTGAGTGTGTGAACGCCTCTGTTCTGCGGCCTAACTTGACCTGTGATGCCCAAACCACATGCAACAGCAGAGGGGTGAGTCTGTATTTTATTTACTTTTGTTTTTACTCTGTTACCAGCCAATAAATACAAGTATGACTTTCCTGTTCTAATGTTTTTCTTCAGGTATGTAATGACCAAGGGAACTGCCACTGTGACAACGGGTGGGCCCCACCGACATGTAGCACGTCAGGGCGTGGTGGCAGCATAAACAGTGGTCCTGCTCAGATAGGTGGGTTCAAATGTGAAAATCTGAAAATCAGCAATGGCGTTGTCTCTGTGCATTCACAGTAATCTAATGCAGCTGTCCTTTTTTTTAGGCTTCATATGACTCTTAAATTAATCATTCTGGTTTTTTTGGCAGGTCTGAAGTAGGTGTGGGTCCTTATTATATCTGTTGTTGTAGCACCTAGATTTAAACAGGTTTTGGTCTTACTGAAAATGCATCATGCCAATTTGTCTATTTGCCCAACTGTATATGCTCGATCAGATCAAATTCACTATTTATCGTCTTCTTAGGCTGTTATGTCTCACATGATGAACTAGAACGAACCAGATATTTTAGCTGTTATACTAGCATTAGTTATATATTGTATATCTAAGTTGTCTTTTCTGCACCCTGTTTCTGTTCCTGATGTATTCATGGAGGTTATGTTTGTCATGATGACTTGTATTGTCATGTTTGGGGTGGGCAAAAATCACCAAACCACTGTTGTAATCTGCAAGGAAATCATGTTGACTGTTTGGTGTAACTAACGCAATTAAATATACTGTAATGTTTGTTATTTACACATGAACGTTTCTACCACAGACCACTCCCTCAGGAACGGATTGTTGATCTTCTTCCTGTTGGTGGTACCTGTTCTGGTTGTTCTCATTCTGGTGCTGCTCTACTTCTTCAGGAGAGACTCCTTAGACCTGTGCCTCAAAGGACGGCGCCTCAAGTAAACATCTCCTCACATTAAAAATATGCTAAATACTTTATGGGCTGCTGTGTTTTATATTTAGATTACAAGGTTATTTCTTCTCATACATTCTCTGCTTTCACAGGTCACGTAATGTTACGACTGGAAATGCAAATGAACAGCCAAACGGCAATGTTCAGAAAAGTGCCACAACCCAGCCTCCATCACAGGCTTCTTCTGATGAGGTAAATATGTGTGTTTCTCTTAGTGATCATCACTGCAGTGTAATGTTGATTTTTCAATAATAAAATCAGTTTTTCATTACTTGAAAGTTGTCACACAAAAGGAAAGAGGTATATCAAAAAAGGCACATGTTTTGTTTTCAGCATCGCCGATTTTAAGTATTTCTTTTCTTCTAATTCCAGCCCGGATATCCACCAGCTACCGAAGTTCCAATTTCTGTGTATGAACTTTTTTTATTTCACTCAATCCATATTGCCCTCTCACACAGATGGAAATTGAAACTTTCAATGCACAAAACTATATAATACAATTTGCACTCATCCTGTCAGTTTCAGGTATGGAGAAACGGATTATTGGAATGCAGATGAAATCGCTGCCCCTGCAAGACCACCAGCTCCCAAGCAGGGCCCTGGAGTCCCCAAACCAATCCCACCCAAGCAGCCACCTCATTGATTCTCTTTTTATACAAACGTTTTTTAATTGTATTGTGGATATAGGGAGTTTACTACAGCTGAATGAACACACTGAATGAAGAGACACGTTTAAAACACTGTGATAACAAAAGAGTTATTTTAACTTGTTGCCGGCATTATTCTTTTTTTAAAGGTGTATTGTAGTAATGTGGTAGTGGATGAGGCTTATAGACAAGTACATATTTATTTGAATACATGTGTTTATCTCTTTAAATATTCCCAAACATTTTGTATTTTATGTTACTATGTATTCAAATATTTAAAAAATGTTGATTTCACGAATGTGAACTGAATAAATAAATGTATCGGACAATGGATTCAAACTTCTTCTTTTTATTGTGAGTGTGTTTCTTGGAACTGTAGTAAAGCTGTACTGTCAGTGTAGTTTGTTGAACTCGTGGAATGTAATGATACATGAGGCACAAACTGGGCTTATGCAGGTGTCAGAAATGTTAAGCAAGAAAATGTTTTGGCAGTGGCTTTCCTTTTTCATTTAGTTGTATAAAGAATTATGGAAACGTAATTGGAATGCTTTTTGGGGGAGTTACAAATATAGACTAGTACAAAAAAAAAAGACTATTATATTTGGTGGAAAAGAAGTATCTAATGACCCCTGAATGTTTTTCTTAGAAGTATTGAGAGGTTCTGACTCCAAGGTTGGAAACTATGTCCTTTAAAAATAGCAGTCTTTGTGATACATATCCTACATTTTTAATATATATATATATATATATATATAGTTGTAGCTATCTCAAGCGTTCGCCCCTTTTTATTTTGAAAGGCTTGTAGCCGGACGTCACGTGACGCAGCATAACACGGAAGTAAGCCGTCAACTGTATACGAACCGCTAACCACCCCTTTCTACAATGTATTGAAATATGAGTTTTGAAGCGGCTCTCCGGCAGCACATGGCGGCAGAGGAAGCCGGAGGTGTCGGCCGAGTTGCGGCCTGTCTGTGTGTCCTCTGCGGTCTCCCTGCTGCTGGGAAGTCCTCGCTGGCCCGCGAGCTCCTCAGCACCGCTGCGCAGCGCGGATGGAGAGCTGGTGTGGTGCCGTATGACGACCTGATCCCCGCGCAGGCTTTTCAGACCAGAGTGGTGGCGGAGGCGGACGGTGCAATCCCTAACAGTGTAATTTGATGACATGTGTATCCAAAACTAGAATAGCATTATTATTTTATAAAATTATTTTAAGTGGACTTTTCTTCTCAGTAGGCTAAAATACTAATATAGGTCAGACAGAACAAGCCATAATGAGGACAAATGTATTCACTATAAGGGACCAGAGGCATTGACCTCATTTGGGTTTCTGGGATGTGTCCACAATACTATTTTGCCATACCGGTGTCAATTCAATTAAAGTTTCCCAGAATGCATTACAAATGGTATACAGTATTGGTACAATGTTTTTTTTCTCATCCTAGCACACTGAGTGGAAGTTGCATAGAGAAGCAGTTCTACGGTGCGTTGAGCAGTTCTTGAAGAAACCTCAAGTTTTGGCTGAGATGCCGGACAGCTGCCAGATCAACAGGGCTGCATGGGAACAATGTATTCAAGCTCTACGGCAGCCTGCAGCTTTGGACAGCTCGCAGGCGGACCAGGCACCACTTCTCTTCCTACTGGATGACAACTTCTACTATCCAAGCATGAGATATGAAGTGCACCAACTTGCAAGAAAGTGTAAGCACTTTCTCTTTACAGCTATTTACAGGCAACTAGGTTTCTACTTTGATAAATGTCTGATCCCAAGCTAGTTTGTGTTAGTATACTGAAAAGAAACTGTTCCGGGCTGCCTTGACAATTAGAAATCAGTGTAAAAACTATGGGATAAAACAAGCAAAACCACTTGTTTGCCATTGAAATTTCCCTTTGGTTGAAGTCATTTGTCTGTTGTCTTTTTAGATTCACTGGGTTTCTGCCAGGTGTATCTGCACTGTGACTTGGAGTCCTGCATCAGCAGAAACCAGACCAGGTCTGAACCCATTCCCACTGAGGTGATATTGGAGATGGTGAAGCGTTTGGAGTCTCCAAATCCACAGAAAAACTCATGGGAGACAAACAGCATTTCACTCAACACCACAGACGATTTGTCCAAATGTGACATGTAAGACAGCAGAATAAGCAGTAATTACCACTTATTACAGAAGGGCACACGCATAGATTAAGTATGTGTGTTGCGTTTGTCTTTTTCTCTTCCTGTGCTGTCCTTAGCCAGAGGGTGATGGAGTTGATCTCTTGTGCACTTAGCAACCCACTGAGCCCGGCTGAAGACAACACTGAACAAAAGGTGTGCCAATGCAGCTCCCCTCAAATTCTTTAATTGAACTTGAGGTATGCAACCACAGAACTTAATGTGCTGTTGTCTCATACTGTGTAGGAGGCGGACCGCCTTAAATGTGCAACTAGTATGATTCACCAGACTGACCAGGCCTGTAGGCGGCACATTTCTGATGCCATGAAGACTGCCAGAGGTCAGTTTTGAGCTTCATTAATACTAGACATTTGACATTTTATTAAGTTTGTCATTTAAAGTCCAGCTTTATAATCACTTTTTCCCCTTAACTTCAGAGAATCAAGTACCTCCCGAGCACATGAGGTGTTTGGCCGCTCAGCTGAATGACTCGAAAGCAGCATTTCTTCACAACCTGCGGAGACGGTTGTTTAAGGAAGCAACTTTCGCTCAAGAAGAGGAAATTGATGTAGAACGTGTGGTAAAAAGAGCAGTGGATGTTTTTGACCACGAGAAAACGGAAATCCTGCTGAGAGTCATAAATGAAAATAAATGACATTATTTTCACAAAGGCAGAACATCCCAAGAAAATGCGCGACGCTCTGTATTTCATTCAATGTAAATACAATGTACCTTTTCTGGTGATTGTGGCAAAGAAATAAAATGTATGTATAATATTTTATTTTGTAATTAAAAACATAAAAGAAATAGTTTTTTGAAAGCCAAACTTTTAAACTCTTATTTTAAACTCAAGATACTGTGATACAGTCGTGATCATTGAAAAAGTCTCTACTAAGTGTCAGAATACAGATTATATACTTAATCAATACGAGATAAGAACAAAAAGTAATAATTTTCTGTCCATAAAATAATCACATACAAACAAGTGAACCAACTGAATAAGTGCTTGCTTTACCAAGATTTACACAAATTAAAAGCTATTATTACAGTGTTTCAACCTTTGCTATTATCCACAGAAGTGTCTACAGTGAAGTCAGATTTAGTTTTAAAAAGTGGTACCCCAAAACTACTCACAGCTTGTAAATATAAAAAAGGAGATGTAAACGTTGGTGTATAATTAGACTAACAGGCCATGTACAGATGATGGAAGAAAAATACAGTTAACAGCCCCACAATGAATACTGAGCTGGTGATTTATTTTAATGTCTCGTGGATCCGATATGTCAAGCACAAGAAGCTGCATTGGCATAGAAGGAAGGATTCAAGATGTTTCTGTTGTTTAGTCCACCATTTTTATTTATCAATCCAAAACCAATGTGAAAAGATCAAAGCCATAAAAAAACTGCAATAAGGTAACACCATCTTATTCATAAACCTTTAAAGGGGATACATTGTAAACTGTACAGAACTAAAATATGAAATGCAATTTAGTGTCACCATGTTTAGATGCTGAAAACACAAGGATCAAAGACGTCATAACATCTATGTTGCTTGGAATCACTTTATATGTTGTCCACGAGCAAAATGGCATGAAAAGTTGTATTTGTCTATGCACATGTGACCACAGATGTTGCACTGGAATGGATGTTCGTAGCCATGACAGCCCATGTGAATGGTGTAGAGGATGTTATCCAGAAAGTGAATATCACAGTGTGGGCATTTATTTGAGAGCTGTTGGTCCGCTGTGGGCCGGGCAGGAGCGGGTGTGCTCGGCTGGCTGTTGCTGACACTCGCAGTCACAGTGTTCAAGCTGTTCTCAAAGCCGAGGCCGGGAGCAGGACTGTAACTCCCGTGGCCCGAGATGGGAGATTCATTTTTAGGCGGTGAAGTCTGCATTCCATTTGAACATATGGCTGCATGTTCTCTAGAGATCTGCTGTATGAGAATGGGCTTCTCGTCTTTTAAGGACTCTGTGTCTGGGGATGCAGGGGTCTGAGACTCAGGATGAAGGTCGGCTAACTGACCGGCGAGTGTAGACAGCTGGTCCAGTGGGTTAATAAAAGTAAAACCATTAGGATCTCTTTCGTTCTCATCTACCTTGGGATGGTTAAGTTGATCGCTGCTTTGCATATGGTGGTGGATCGTGTGAGAAAAGTCATTTAGATAATCCGACTTCGACATCCCATTGGAGGGAGGGTTGTAGTTGATGAGCATTCGCCTGCTGAAGCCCAACGAGCCGGTCCTCTTCTGCAGGGAGCTCAACATTCTTTTGTTGGAGAAAGGAGAGCGGACGGCCCTGGTGGGGAGGAGCTTGTGGCGGCGGCGGCGGTGGTGCGACAGGTTGCTGCGGTCACTACAGCAGAAGGCACAGAGGTCACACTTGTATGGTTTCTCTCCCGTGTGCGAGCGCATGTGGGCTTCCAAGTGGCGCTCATACGCCGAAGCAAATGGGCACAGCTGGCAGCGATGAGGCTTCTCACCTGGGTGACAATCGGGGCAGGGAATCAGAATCAGAACCATTTATTTGCTAGGTATGTTACACATACGAAGAATTTGTCTTGGCGGGTGGTGCATACATTCAACAAACAACAACAACAATCAACACAGTGCAATAGAAACATATTACATTTATATTCAACATATTCATATTAAAAAATTGTAGCTATAAAATTCATATTACAAGCATATTTACTGTGAAAAAGTAAACAGCTACTATGAGGCAGTAAGTACAATGTAGTGTGCAGCACAAGAGATTATACAAAATGGACATGATGAGATAGACAAAAAAAGTACATGGAATTTACAATATATTCTTCCAATACATCATCCTTAATTTGTGAGAAAAAAACAACTGACATGTAGTTGATTATTGGTACAATCATAACAGTAGTTGATTAGGAAATGTCCCCGTCCATTTGACTGGGAATCACCTTATACTTCATGACCCTGAGAGTCACTGGTATGTATGTGTGAACTAATGAATGGCACTGTGAACACTGACCTGTGTGGATGCGGATGTGCTCTATTAAACGAGCCATGCCCTTGTTGGCGTAGCTGCAGTAGCTGCACTTGTACTTCCCCTCGCAGGTCCTCTCCAGGCCGTCCATCTGGACATCTGAACCATCCTCCATCGGCAGTCTCACCTCCACAGACGGGGGGTCCATGCCGTTCTGCTCACTCCTGGGGACAACTTATAAAAACCAAAACGCACCAAACGACTGTCATCAAATGACTCTCACGTTATCAACGACACAACATATCGCTGTAAATGTACCGTACTCCCAATTCCCACCCGCTTGAAACGGCTCCCCTGGCTCTTTGTCTCCGCAAACAGAGCCCGAGATCATGTTGACATGCTGGGTCTGCTGGGTCAGGTATTCTTGAAATTCCTTCACAAAGTCCACAGGCTCGGTCTTGATCTCGTCCATACTGTGTGTCGAGCCGAATAAGTTGAGTCTCACTACGGACACTTGCAACCTGCAGTAAGTTATTAGCGAATGGATGCCTGGGAAATGTGTGTATTGGTTAGCTCGCTAGCTCGACACCTAAAAGCAGTTTTTATTATTATTAACACCGATTATCTAGCACCACACTCAACGCAGTTCATAGCTCACCTTTTCAGCGTCTAAGTAACATTATCGCTAAGCGGAAACAAGTGTACAAACGGGGCCCCGGGGATAAATTGTCTGACTCGGACTGTTACCAAGAGAACGCTTCTGTTTTTCGCTGACGCGTCTGTGTTCCGTATTCCTTCAAACGCAACTGTTGCGTTCGGGGACTGTCGTTAAAAGTTATTATGTTTTTCAATTTGGCACATGAACGAGTCTCAAGAACGCTTCTCAAATCAGTGGTAGATTTGTTTTTATGTTAACAAGCATGCAAGAGCTTCACTACTGGCGTTTTTATTTAAGCTGTACTCGATAGCTGTACTCAATAGCTTTAGAATTTACGCTTCAGTATCAAGTGTCCAATTCGCTCAAGGGGCACGTGAAGGCAGCATTAAACCACGCAGGCCGTGACGTATTCACGCATGTAAACATTTTGTAACTAATGATGGCTGCACCATCTGTAAGGATGTTCTCAAAGGTGAGATTGAATACCACTGTCAAAGTTATTGCAAATCGTCCGGTTTTGGCGCTGCATTTATTAAACGTCCCACTGCAGCAAACCTTTATCCTTGAACTACGTAGCATTCACGTAACGTAGCCCCAGCTGGCTCTTGTTGATGTACTAGCTAACACATAGGTAACGCTAGCATGAGGGCACACACGAACTTGTAGTACTGGTGAATTACATTACAAACCCGGAGGACGTGAAGAATTGATGAACCTTACATTCGTGGTGAATGATGGCCGACATGACCGTGTGTGTGGCACTCTTGTTCAAAGTGTGCATTTCCACTGTTGCGTGTCCTGTTTTTAGTCGTGCAGACAGATCTGTCGACCATGGGGTGCATCATGCCAGGCTGGATGGAGGAGCAGGTCATCCAATCCTGCCCCAGATGTGTCCTCAGACCAACCAGCTGGTATGGTCTCCTTTCCTCCACTTCAGACGTATTCAGAGGAGGAGAGCATGATGAGGGAAGCAGGTGAGTTGGAGATAAATATGGTAGAATGCTGGCAGCTGAACACTGAACGTATGTCTTGTTCTTTGACAGTTAAAAAATATGCCCAAGAGCGCATTGCTCCGTTGGTGTCAAAGATGGATGAGAACTCTGCCATGGACGAGGACATGATCAAATCTCTTTTTGAACAGGGTGTATGTAAATCATTTAATTGTGAATGATCAAATATGTCTTTTTTTCCGACCCAGTGACTCTGATTTAAAATGTCTCTCTTGTTTTTTCCTTTTTTTTTTTTTTTTTTTTTACAGCTCATGGGCATTGAGATTGACCCAGAGTACAACGGCACTGGCTCCACCTTCTTCTCCTCCATTCTGGTCATTGAGGAGCTGGCGAAGGTGGACGCCTCTGTGGCTGTGCTCTGCGACATCCAGAACACGCTGATCAACACGCTGTTTGCCAAACTAGGTACAACAGCTCAGAAAGAGCAGTACCTCAGCCGACTGTCGACCGACATGGTGAGCAATTTAGCATACTGTCTCGACAGTGTACGGCGTAAAACGCTGCAAAATGAAACCAAACGGTAACCTGAAGATGAAGACGGCAAAGACACATAATACTGTAGATCTCTTGACTGGTTTAGCCTATTGTGCACTGTATTTACTGTAATGTTTCCCTGCACTTCCTTTTGAACTGCACCTGTGTCACGTCACACAGATCGGAAGCTTCTGCCTCTCTGAAGCAGAGTCGGGGAGTGATGCCTTCTCTCTTAAGACGCGTGCTGAAAAACAAAAGGACTATTACGTCATCAATGGATCCAAGATGTGGATCAGTAATGCAGAGCATGCCGGTGTTTTCCTAGTGATGGCAAATGTCGACCCCTCTTCTGTGAGTAGCTGCTCAGTTCTCCAATCTTTGTTTCTCTTGTCAGTTAAAAAAAACAAAAAAAAACACAATCTTCATCCTTAATCTCAAAAATAGTTTGCAATATAAAAGTAACATCTGATTAACCCTGTTTCCTTAAATGCAGTTCAACTGTTGAAGTGAAATTAAATAATTGGATGGGTTTATTACAGACATGTGACAGCCAGAGACACTGGATTTTGTCTTCTTTTTTATTCATTAATTGCTGTGAGAATTTTAACAAAAATATAAAAAGAAATGTTTTTGAAGAAGATTACCAACTCTGCCTTTACATACCACACATATGTAATCCAAAACGACAACATCAGAAATTGTAAACTCAAAATTTGTTAAATGAAGTACTCTCTAACTCAGTCTTAACAAAAAGTGTGCCTGTGTAATATACCAATGAAAAGACAAACTCGCTATCAACTGACAGGGATACAGAGGCATCACCTGCTTCATAGTGGACCGGGACACGGAGGGGCTCGAGATCGGCAAGAAGGAGAACAAGCTCGGCCTGCGCGCGTCCTCCACCTGTCCGCTCAACTTTGACAACGTCAAGGTAACGCCTCACACTGCGCCGGACGAATCACAAGTATTAATGTCCTCTTTCAGGAAAGTTTAATTTGGAGCTGTGACTTTTACCAACTTCCTGCTTTTCATTGTAGGTGCCAGAGAAGAACATTTTGGGCCAGATCGGTCAGGGGTACAAGTATGCTATCGGAATGTTGAATGAGGGCCGGATTGGAATTGCCGCTCAGGTAGAGCGGTCTTTATATAAATGATCTACTTAAAACGAGCTAAATTTGCTCTATTCAGGAGTACAAAGTGTGAGAGGGAACTGTTGCATGTGCTAACTTTGTCTCTGCGTGTTTCAGATGCTCGGGCTGGCACAGGGTTGCTTTGACAACACTATTCCTTACACCAGGCAGAGAGTGCAGTTTGGAAAACGCATCTTTGACTTCCAGGTTAAGATCCACAGTAGACTCCACTCTTTCACAGAACATGTCAGTGAAGATTCACATTATTCTGGGGACCAGTGTGTTAACGGGGTTCTTATGTCGTTTCGTTTCAGGGCATGCAGCACCAAATAGCGCACGTAGCGACGCAGATTGAAGCCGGCCGGCTGCTGACGTACAACGCGGCTCGTCTGAAGGAAGCTGGGCGACCTTTCATCAAGGAGGCCTGCATGGCCAAGTACTTCACTGCAGAGGTGAGCTTCCGTCAGCATTTTCTATGTGCTGCTATCGTGGTGAGGGAACTCCTGTAAAAACAATCTAAATTTTTAGACTTTGTGAAAAATGTTCCTCGTTTGATTAAAGTCATTATAATATCAGAATCAGATTTATTGCCAAGTAGGATTTCACATGAAAGGAATTGTAGTATATAGAGATATATTCCCAAACATGTGCGTTAAAGTAACGCATGTAGATGTATGGAGGTGTTAATGTAACATGTCGTGTCTCCGAGGCGGGATAAGAGTCTGTCACTCCCCTTCACACTTCATATTTATTTATATATATATATATATTACATATATATTTACCCGCAATTTCCCCACTGAGGGACTAATAAAGGATTATCTTATTTTATCTTATATTTAAATACACATGTCACTCTAACAGTACACTTTAACATACACTTTACATGAATGTTATCCGTTAGTCTGAGCACTTTATCTTGTACTTAATTTAATATCTATTGCACTGTTGTTGTCGTTGATTGTTGATTGTCTCGTCTAATGTTATCCACCTTCTGCCAAGAAAAAATCCTTGTTTGTGTAAACATTCCTGGTAAATAAACGGATTCTGATTCTGATGTTTTATTTTCCTCAGGTTGCGACCCTAACCACATCTAAATGCATCGAATGGATGGGAGGGGTCGGCTTCACCAAAGACTACCCCATTGAGAAATACTACAGAGACTGTAAAATTGGTGAGCATGACATAAACAGTGCATCAAATATGCACCACTAGACACACATGGGCTCGTTGGCTCACTGTTTGTTCAATTGTTGCTGACATTTAGAGCTGGTTTAGATAACTACAATGCGGAAAAGGACACAGCTCATGAGGGCTGTGGGAAGGTCAGGTGTAGCTGTTAGTCATTGGACCAGAGTGGGGCGAAGAGGACGGCTGATAGCAGCGGCTGTAATCGGACTCCACAGGAATTCCCCCCGGATGGACCCCTCGGGGTGCCATTATACCATCACACAGCCAAGGAAGCTACCGCGGCAAAAAAATGTCCCTTTTCCTGTCATCGCCGCCGTTTCGGCTCCCCAGTCCTCCAGCAGGAGCACCGGCATTCTGAGCTGCATAATAGGGCCCCTTGTCTCCTCATAGGGAACGCTGCAGGTTCATGTACTGTGCAGGGGAATAGGACAAAGTTGACCTTGTTTTGTACGGCAGGAAGTGATACTAATGCTTTGGTTTGTCTCCCATGTGCAGGCACAATTTATGAGGGCACAACAAATGTCCAGCTGTCTACGATGGCCAAGTTCATCGATAAGGAGTATGATCACTGACAGCATCTGACTGGAGCCTGATGGATCCCAAACCTGTGTTACACTCCATATTCTTCCCCTCAATTGACTTTGTTGAGTGCATTGCTGTAGATCTGCATTCATGTTTCTAGAGTTTTGTTTCAATTCTAGATGTTTGTTACAAATATCACCAATGTTTTCTCTTGTTAAGTGATTTGCACTAATGATGTCACTGATGTTGGAGTTAAATTTCTCCAGCTTTTGGTTTCAAGTTGCTCTGCTACAATGATGATTTTTTTGTTCCTATTGCTTTCTATCAGACCTTTCCAAAAGTCTAGGAGTAACTCAATGTTTGTAGAGCTGTACCACTTCCCTCTTGTTCATACTGTTTCTTCTTCTGCTTATTGAGATATGGTGATTAATCATGACAGCATAACATAACTGATCCATACGTTTCAATATTAGAGTCTTGAAAGATATTGATTTGGATTTTCTTTGAATGTTTCAGTGCCTTCAGAGTCAGTTATGACTGAGCTCAATCACTTAATAGTGTGTTGCTTACACTGGCTCTAACATAGGTTAATTCTAATATTTCACACACTTATAAGCTCCTTTAATACTGTACAGTTTCTTGTAAGGGGAAATGTGGAAATCATTTCACATCATATATAGACATATTCTGCATAGAGCAATATATCAATAACTTTGGCAATACCAATAAATATGAAGTATGATGTAGTGCAATTGGCCGTCTTTCTTTGGTGCGACTGAGGTAGATTAATACGGGGCACTGACACTAGATGGCAGCATTCTCCAAAGTGACCACAGCTCTTTGAGTTGAGGCAGCTTCTCACTGAGAGACTCGTCTGTTACCAAGTCGTTTAACAGCCTGTCACCTCTAATGACATTTTATATCAGTTTAATTATGCCGGTGCTTCAGATGAACAGGGTCTGGCTTGCATAATCGACTCACTGATCATTTTTCAGGTGAGATTGATTACAAATCCACGGCCTACATGTGCTGTGTATAATGAGGTCTGTTTTACACAACACAGACAGGCTGTGTCCAAGTATACAGACTAGTAATAACCATTATGACTCCACATATAATGAATCCTGCAAAGGTATCAGTTTAACAAAAAAAACATGAATCACTGACATTATTTAATGATATTTATTAACGGATGAAAACCTGTCGCAATGGAAATTGTCACGACTGTCATGATGGAGATCTCCATTAAGTTAATGGGTAACATTTGCCGTTTTGCTGATGAAACTTTATTTTAACCAGGAAATAACAAAGCTTTATTTCTCTTTTGTTGTCCACCTTATACACTATTCAAAGAGAGAAGGGAAAAGGACACTGCTCTATAAAAACTTAAAAGACAAATATGTGGACATATCTGTTAAAGTGTTCTCCCAACAGCTACACATTTTCCATTTTCCTTTTGTTAAATCATTTAACTTACAACAAAATATGTGTAACGTTATTCTGTTTTGTGTTGTCAACATAATATATTATACTGATATTCAGTGTTGCCTGTTGACACCAGATCAAACACAACAGATGTTATTATAAGACAAAATACAAAGTGTCATTTAGCCGTGGAGCATCACTGATAGAACAAAAAATCCAACATGGCTAGTTTGTCTGGGTGGTGTAATTATATATAAACATGACAGGTTCCAATTAAATGAACACAGACGGAGAACAAAATGTTACTAACAAGATCAGCACCATGTTTTGCTCAAACATTTCCAAAATGACTAAAACGACAAAATTGAAAACACAGGCCTGCGTTTGCATCATTGATTAAGCTCACTTTGTTTGCCCCTCTGATCCACTCTGACTTGTTCTGTCTTTGTGAAAACCCCTCTGTTTAATGAGCATAATCTGATGGAAACACAGCTATCTGCTTTGCACTTTGCATTGGCAAACTCAGCTCAACCAGCCTCTTTCTCCGCCCCCATCTTTAACACGGCTATGAGACCTCTAATTATGCAGGGATTCAAGTAGCTTTTCACAAAACACAGTGTTGTCCTTTAGAGCCAGAGAGCGCTCCGTGAGCTAAAAGGACAGGCTGGATGTTTGTAGGTTGAGCAAATTCAATTTTCTAATTCACTTCTCTGCATCCGCTTGGAAGTTTGATGTTATTGATGAATCTCAAATGCATGGTGTGTGGTTATTTTGTATTTTATATTTCATTTTCTGGCCATATTCTGAGCCAAATGTTACCTCAAATATATATTCCAAACACTGTGTGACAGGCATACATTTATGTGTGTTTGCTTTAGGATTGTCTAAATCAGTTGTTTGATTAAAAAAAAGAAGCAATGATTCATTATACCTCTCCTGGTGAAGATTGTTTCTTCAATATTAAGATAAAACAATTCTGATGGCTCAAAAATGTGAACATAATCTCCTTATTGTTTTGTTTTTATGAATACCTCATTACACATAAATATAATTCGCTGCATCCAAGCACCAGCCCTATTGTAATATTTGAGGGAACCAAGACTTGTTGTGTCATCCTCATGGATTACACCACCTGCTGCCCCTGTGGGTTTGCAGGCTTTTGTAAAAAAAGCTGATTTGAAAAGCCTTTATCAGTTGTGAGCATTCAATTTGATGTCTGCTAGCACTTCCTGACTAATATAATTACATAGAAGTCAATGGGCTCTGGTGCAGGAGAAGGTATACATAATGCTTTCCGGTTGCACACATGCAGGTGAAACAGAGGATATTTGAAATAACAGCTGAATGAGGTTGATCCTCTGCAGGTCAGTGCAACAGCAGCTGCAACAAGCCAACGTCAAACTAAAGACATGTTCTAGCATCTTCTATAATAACATGTCTTTAGTGTGCTATAAGAAATAAATATAACACTGTTTTTAAAGTCGAAATCTCCTCTTTTTTTAATTTTTGGTGGTTTATAATAGTGCGTAAAATATATGCGTAATTTTCTTAATATTTGTGCCGAGGCCATGCTGTTTACAGCTCCTCTTAGAGGTGTGATAATCCCTGCACCGTTTATTCAATTTACTGACAGATGATTGCGGCTCGTGCACGCCCCCCAAAACCCGGAGACGTTCCTCTTTAATCTAATTGGATGATAAGTGGGTACGCACTGTTGAGCCTGAAGCCAAAAAACGATTGCCCGGCCTATTTCTCCGGAGTCTATTCTCGTCACAACCCCTCGCGGTTTCATCTCAAATCCCATTTGCTATTGTACCTGCCCAATAGCAGGGAGCGAGCGCGTTTCAACTCGGATGGCATTTTTTTTTTTATATTTCATCATTGCAATCCAGCGCAAGTTTGACGCAGTGATCTCTGTGCTCTCCCTCTGATCACCCCTCCGGAGCTGCTTCTCTCATCTCTCGCTTAGTTTGAACAAAAAAAACGACCATCTTTTTTTTTCTTCAGGTGTTGTTTTTATTCGCCTTATATATACGTTTTTGATGGTGATCCACATCGGACAGTGAACGGTGATGGCAGACTCTGACGCGCAAGAGACTCGCCAACCTGCAAAAGACTCTCCGTTCTCCATCAAGAACCTGCTGAACATTGAAGACAAGCCAACGAAGCCGAGAAGCTTCCTCGGCTCGTCCAAAGGAGTGTTTGAAGGCAGCTTCTTCTCTCGACTCGGGGACTTGTCTTTCCCTCGATTTGAGTTGCCAACGCAGAGAATCGGACTATCCGCGCAGTATTTGGAGAGAGCGTCCACCTGGTGGTACCCATACACGCTCGGGACGCACCTGAGGACTGGAGGTAAATGTAGGAAATGTGGTGTTTTGGTTTGGAGAACTCTAAAACATGTATACATTGTATAGGAATTAGGTTATATCAAGATGGGATACCACAATGTGAGATTTGAATTGATTATCGGGAATCATGTATACCTAAATAGCAATATTTCATCAAGGACCATGCGTATATTCCACCAATAAACTGGATGTATATTAATCAAAAGGTTTTGCCTTTGAAGGCCACACGTTTAATGGCTTAGCCGGTCATATTTGATCACACTTTTCTTTTCTTAGCAGGGTCTGAGAAGGTCAACCTGAGGGAAGCATCGCCGGCCCCGGACAGGCGCTCCCCGGATCCCCCAAAAAGTGACCATGATGGCAAAGAGGAAAGCGCCGACGATGATATCGCGCTGGATGACAGTGACTCGGAAGAACCGAGGAAAGAAGTAGACCAGGAGGAAGACTGGAGGAGGAAAACAGACGAGCTGGACTCCGATAAGAAGCCCTGTCGGAAGAAGAAGACGCGCACGGTGTTTTCCAGAAGCCAGGTCTTCCAGCTGGAGTCCACCTTCGACATCAAGCGCTACCTGAGCAGCTCGGAGCGCGCCGGCCTGGCCGCGTCGCTCCACCTGACGGAGACGCAGGTGAAAATCTGGTTTCAGAATCGGAGGAATAAGTGGAAAAGGCAGCTGGCCGCGGAGCTGGAGGCGGCCAACCTGAGCCACGCGGCGGCGCAGAGGATTGTGCGGGTGCCCATACTTTACCACGAGAACGGGGCCACAGACACGGCCGGGGGCCCCGCTGCTAACTCCCCGGGAAGCCAGTCCCTCCTGGCGTTCCCCCACCACATGTACTATTCACACCCGGCACTGCTGAGGCCCGTGTAACGCGGACCGCGGCGTCTGTACATAATGTTTTTAAATGAGAGTGACCTTCATTGGAAAAAAATACAATTTTGTATATTTTGTAGATTCAACGGACACACTGTTAGGTCATGTTATTATTATTATTATTGTTATTATTATTATATCCTATGTAATCATCGTTTATCCTGCTGGAGCGTCCTCGATCAAGTCCATATTGCAATTACAATTGGTGTTACAGAAATTATTATTATTATTATTATTATTATTGGTGAAACTGTTGCAGGCTCAAAAGTGGGTGATAATTTAATGTTTTCAATTTGAAGAAAAAAAAGGTTTTTAAACAGGGTTGTCTGTCCTTATGTATCTTAGATATTTGTGTCAGTGTTTGTATAGGAAAACATGTGGAATTTATTATTTTTATATTTTCCCATATTGTGCAATAACGCTGGCTTCACATTAAGCTGCCAGCCTTTGTCACCTATATACAAAAAAATCCTGTTTCTCTTTGTAATAGTGCAGACAATCACGTGATCCTTCAGAAAAAACCCGAGAAACTGCAGGTGATAGCATTTGTTTGTATGACGCAGTGTTTTGCAGATAATTTGAAAGCCATCCAAAGAGCCAAAAATATCCTCTGTTTTTGTGCGTTATTTTCTTTGATATTGTTATTGAAATTATGTCTATTATATGGTCTTACACTCAGTAAAAAAATCCGTTCCCAAAAGAAATGTATTTACATCCTTAATATATTTATGATGTGCATTGAACATGAATCATTCAATTAAGTTGTGTGCTAAAGATCTTGGTTTTAAAACATTTGTGAGGATGGAGTGATCTTTCCCCCCGATGTTTTCTTCTTAAACCTGGCATAAAGGCACACTGAGTGTCTGCAGAGATGACCGGGGTCTCCAAAATAAAATATTAACATTTTAACAGATTGCCTAACAAATGAAGGCTATCATTGTGAATCTGATGATTTGAAAAATGTTGTGCAATGCCTTATTTTAAACATAATTTAAGAAACTATTATAGCCGATAGGCTACACACAAACAGTTTGATCTCTTGTTATAGAGCTGTGCATTTTTCTGCATAATCTTCTTAAAAAAAACAATTCTGCAGATAGCTGCACACAAACACTAAATCAAGTTGGGCACAACCATGAGGCAAAGGGGATAGAATTGAGTCAGTCGTTCAATTTGCACAAATGTTTATGACATCGATGTTGAGAAGGCTGAGTTATTTATTTTAGTTTGAATCTGAGACTGGCCGAAGGCACAGTTATTATTTAAGTACACTGGACCTATTTGGCAAAGTTATCCTTAAAACACAACACACATAATTTAAGGAAGGCACAGATACAGCATAATATACGCGAAATGAAATGTAATAAGCCATAGGCACGCTGATAACTAACTCCACTTCAGTTGATGTAATAGTTATACGATTTTCATAGTTTGTAATTGGCTTCAATGGACACATTATACTGGCTTGTATTTTTAACATCAGAATCAGAATCAGAATCATTTATTGGCCAAGTACGTTGCACATAAGGAATTTGACTCTGCAGGTGCAAAAAAAAACAATACACATAGTGCAATAATAGATACATATGGTAAACATGGTGCAGCATAGCTTTAAAATATAGATTTTTAGTATTGTATCAATCTTAAATGAAAGACACAATTAGGCCTACTGCTCAGAGAGAGAGAGAGAGAGAGAGAGAGAGAGAGAGAGAGAGAGAGAGAGAGAGAAAGAGAGAGCGCGCACAGAGCAGTCCTATGACATGTGATCTATACTGAGACAACAGACGTATCAGCGTGAGGTTAAATCAACCAATCATATCGCAGGCGGGAATTTGAAGATTTGTTTCAACCAATCAGCATCCACCGGGGCTACGGCAGCGCTTGTCCAGGAGTTAGCTTCCTGCAGCCACATTGCCTTGTAGCAATTACACGTTATACATTTTATTGGATATCAAAGCATAATATTTAGGCTCGTTGAAGAAAATAATCAGCCGCGTGGGAAGAACACCAAACCTAAACGGTAAGTGAAGTGAAACGGCTAACACCAGGGCTCATAGCGATGCTAACGTCACAGTTAGACGCGTTAGCAGATAGCAATGGTAGCGGCATGGGCTCTCGGCTACGTCTAATTCCTGGATTCGTTTTGTCAGTGTGAAACAAGAACAAATGCGACCGAGAACACCCAAAGTAAAGTTGCTTTTCCACCAGCTCTCGCACCAGAAAACCATGTTTTTGAGCATGTTATGTTATGTTAGCAAGCTACGTGCTCGATGTGGCTAGTTAGCTATATCCGCAACCGCTGTCATTGAGCTAAGCTAACAAGCTGGGGAGCTATTGATCCACTAGCGTGCCAATTGCTTCACATTACACTCTCGAACATCTACGTTGATTTTGAGATCAACAGATCAAACTCTGTAACGCATGTTTTATACCTTGTGCAACGAGATCAAGACATAAAACGACTGGCTTTTGCTTTCTGTTTGCTCAAAGCTAACTTTTTTTTATTTCATAAGCTTTATGTTATGGATTAATCTAACATTGTGAATGGTAAAGTAATTGAATGTACACGTACATTTAGCAGTCAAGGATCCTGAACTGTAGAACTAACGTTAACGTGTCATTTTGACAGTGGCAGCAGCAGTTCCTCTAGTTATGATTACACAAATACAACTGAGGGGATTCAGTGTGGTGCATGTGTAACAATTATTAGTATTCTGAAGCATATTATGTAAATAAGTGTGTATGTTATCAACAGAGAGATGATGATCAAACTCTATGGACAATTTTAAAGCTCCTGTTTGTGGTGGTATTGTTGAATTTGATTGCAGTGTACACCCATGTATATTGCTTTCTATAATGAAGACATTTTTATATTGAAAGTAGTCATTTATCCCTACCTTAGGTCTCATTACAGTCACATTTGAGCAAAATGTAGTCTACATTTCAAACTTTGTGATATGATACATTTCCTCTTTGCAGATGACGGGCTCGAACGAGTACAAGCTAAACCAGGGACCAGAGGACAGCATCTCTGCTGTCAAGTTCAGCCCCAGCGCAGCCCAGTTCCTGCTGGTTTCCTCCTGGGATGGCACTGTCCGTCTCTTTGACGTCGGAGCCAACACCATGCGGATGAAGTACCAGCACTCAGCTCCAGTTCTTGACTGTGCTTTTTATGTAGGTCACAGATTTTTTGGGGGATTTGTTGAGGTTCCTTATCGTCATGGTACACACAGATAACGTTCCTCTTTAACTTGCAGGACCCAACACATTCTTGGAGCGGAGGCTTAGATGCACAATTAAAAACGCATGATTTGAACACAGACCAAGGTATGTCCCAAACCTGTTGAGCTCTAATAAAAGGTTTCAGTTACTATCGCCTAAACCGTTCACAGATCTTCAGAAGTATGCCATGTGTTTGCTGTATGTGTTCATTTATGCTGCTCTTCAATATTATCCTGAAACAGATACTATAGTCGGAACACATGATGCCCCCATTCGTTGTGTGGAATACTGCCCAGAGGTTAATGTTATGGTAACGGGTAGCTGGGACAGATCAGTTCGGCTGTGGGACCCAAGGACGCCCTGCAACGCTGGCACCTTTACTCAGCCTGAAAAGGTAGACACACAGTATAGTAGCATAATATAGTACGACAAATTCAAATATATTTTTCCAGAGCATCTTTCATTGATGCCCAAAGCGGTAGCTATTAAAGATGCACTGTTTTTGAGGAAATGCTATGATTAGATTGGGTTTTGACCTAGATATGTAAGAAAATTAAGACCATATGATTGTGTTTGTTGTCTGTAAAACTATTGTAGATTGCATTGGCGAAGAAAGCGTTAATTTGCAAGTGTGAATTAAGACATTTCTAGTGTTGTCTCATCTTGTTTATCGTCTTTGTGAAAGGTGTATACCCTCTCTGTGGCTGGAGACAGGCTGATTGTTGGCACAGCTGGAAGACGAGTACTGGTGTGGGATTTGAGAAACATGGGCTACGTACAGCAAAGAAGAGAGTCCAGTCTCAAGTATCAAACCCGCTGCATTAGAGCCTTCCCCAACAAACAGGTACCCTCTTACTTATAATCTACCCATTTTTTTAAAAATCAATTTAAAGTGTGCACCATTCTACTGAAAGACACGGACCACAGATAATTTACTCGGGGAGCATTCTGTCACAGATATAGATTCCTGTGTTAATGTAAAGAACTTGGATGGTAACTTCATATTTTCTGACTTGGCTCCAGGGATACGTCTTGAGTTCAATCGAGGGACGTGTAGCCGTGGAGTACCTGGACCCAAGCCAGGAGTTTCAGAAGAAGAAGTATGCCTTCAAATGCCACAGGCTGAAGGAGGAAGGAATTGAGCATGTTTACCCTGTCAACGCCATCTCATTTCACAGTATTCATAACACCTTTGCCACAGGTACGACTGGCTAGTTGCCGCTTGACAATATATATTAATTAGTTTCCTATTACATTTAGTTTGTTTCTGTAATGTTTCTATAATTTGTTCTTCTGAGTGTCATACATTTTCATTTGACTTTTAGCCTCGCACTGTGAAGGTTGCACGAGCAACACACTGTTATTATAGATCTATATCTCAGCAGTAACACAGCCTAAGTCTTTTGAGGTTGACCTTGAGCGTCCCCTTCTTCCAGGTGGCTCAGACGGCTTTGTGAACATCTGGGACCCCTTCAACAAGAAGCGCCTGTGTCAGTTCCACAGGTACCCGACCAGCATCGCCTCACTGGCCTTCAACAACGACGGCACCATGCTTGCAATCGCCGCCTCATACATGCACGAGAAGGGTGACATCAGCCACCCAGAGGACGCCATCTTCATCCGCCAAGTCACAGACGCTGAGACGAAACCCAAGTGAGTCTTCTTCACCCCTCGTGAGTCTTCTTCACCCCTCGTGAGTCTTCTTCACCCCTCGTGTACTCGGTACGACAGTTTGCCACTCACCGAATCATGTATGCAGCTGCATTTACAAGCCGCACGTCCAGCTGCAGTCTATGCTGATCTCTATCTCTGCCCGTCCACTTTTCAATATCCGACGGTTGAAAGATACAGATGCGAACTTGAAAATCCTCCCACCGGTTTGTGTGTCTGTGCTGTCGTGAATATACACCCAGTGAGCAGACATCTGCTGTACAGTGTAATGCAATTCACTAGCCATGTAATAAATACCTTTTGTGAAACTAAATCAATGTTTGTCCAGGAACTATGAGTATTCCTTTTAATATATGTTTGTTTTCAGTATATTGTTTGACATATTGGACTTAAACTGTAACGGTTTTTAGCTCAGATGGAATTGTGATTGTTGACTTAGATTTCATGAATGTTTTATGAAGATTTTTTTCTTTTTTTGTATCAGTACAAATGTCACACAATAGCAACTTTGTATTACATTAATAAACTTATAAAATGTGTATTTTTAGCAGATCTTTGTGTGAACCTCGGAAAGCAATAACACTATGCAACAATATTCAATGAATTGTCTCATTGTGCATTGGCTTCAGTCAGTAGTTGCTCCAGAGTTGATTGAATCCATTTTCTCCTGTTTTTGGTTTACAGGTCAACCTAAGTCCACCTGGTTCCCTCTGCATATGAAGCCTTTATCACATTTGGGTTATGTGCTGGCGTCCAGTGTACCATTACCAAATTGTTTGCCGTCATGTCTTCCCATTCCAAAACCATTGTTTTCTCTCTTGTAAGTAATAGTTCTGAAAACCTTTCTTCTCGTTTGTGTCTCTTGTTAAATATTTCATTGTTTCATGTTTGTTCTGACAACCAACTACTGTTTTTCTTGATTGAAACAATTTTAAATCCTCCTTTTTTGCCATTTTTCTGTCATCAATCGTTTTGTTTTTACTCTAATGGTGGCATTACATTTCAAATCATACTGAAGCTGCCCTTGCATCAGACTTGTAACACCAATTTGAATTTGAAACTTTGACACTCCTAATAAAACTTTTTTTTTTTATCTTTAAAGTTTCACTAACAGCATGAAGTTTTGTCACATCTACTTGTGAAAGAAAACCCATGAAATGCTAGGAATGTGTCCGGGCAGAAGAGGCCGATTTCCTTGATGATGTGTTGAGGGAAAGCGATGATCCCACTCGTCTTGCCGAGGGCTCCACTTGCCCCCAGACAGCGACCTGTATTGATAGACATCGGAGGTCTGCGGCCTAAACCAGATCCTGCGTTATTATTCGGCAGAATTAGGAGAAAATGACTAAACTGGATGACCCGGTTGCATCTGGCAGACTGAGGGCTTCACTGTGCGGTGGGATTGTTTTTAACTCCTTGATAAATGTGTCATGCATAAAACATCCTACAAATTGTTTTATTATAGAAGATAAAGGGTGATAGTTTTTTTTTTTTTTCCAGTGAGCTTATACCCTTTTCATCTATATCTCTGAATTTATCTGCTGTTTTTTAAGTTGTTACATTGGTGACAGAGTCGGATGCAATGCAGACCTTTTTTAATGCAGTATTCAACATTATATGAATGGGAACCGTAAACGCAGCGCAGTGCCCCGCAAAAGTCTAAGTGGTGTCTTTTTCCCCTCAGTTCAGATTTTCAATTTCAATTTCTGAAGCCCTTCAGCCAAAGCAGCAGAGAACATATAGATGTCAATTATTCTATTTAAGAGCTGCAATGTTTTTCCCCCTAATGGCTCTATCTGCGTCTGTGGTATCCTGGAAATGATTAGCCTGGATTGGTTAAATGATGTAACTAATTCTTGTGATTGTCGATGATGAGTCCATCTTTGACGTTAGATTATATCTGCAGCTTAATCTGAAATGGCATTCATTTTGGGACATAATTACAACCCGTGGAGCAGGCGGAGAACGGCCCCGGGGTTTGTTGTTAGGGCTACAGCGAATTACCTTGTTTCCTGTCATCTTTGGCTTCCGCTAAATTGGAAAATTTACTAATTTGAGGATGCCTTAAAACTGTTACGGTTGTCTATTGTTTGTAGGAAAATGGAATTTAGCACCCAATTTGTCAGGTGCATTGAAGCACTTTTGAATTTTTTGTTCCAACCGTAACACAGTTTGCAAAGAGTAACAAGGAATTCACTTTTGTTCACTATCTTAAAGGATTTATTAAGACCTGTAACTTGACTAATTGCAGCAGATACATCTTACATTATCAGCATCTTCCGCCAAGCCTGTCTCCACAGATCTCTCCCGAGGTTTTCTTTTTTTTGTTCCTTCAGCAAAGCCCCAGTTAACCACATCTGTGGTGGTGGAAAGGCTCTGGTTTCAAACCGCAGAAGTGTTGCAGACAGTTTGGCTCTACATGAAACCGTTACATGACAATTAAAATGGGTGATTGTGCTCCAACAGCCTGTCATGTGCATTTAACCCAACCACAAAAAGCTCTTATGTTCACTCAAGAGGGCACAGATGACCTTCAACCAGACACCTTATCTCTGTCGGGACCGGTTTCTGATATTGTATCAAGCTAATGATACCGTTCTCCATGTGTAGGAAATGGGGAAATCACATGATGCATCAGAAAAATGTTGACGCCATTCTTTATTATGGTTTGCCTTCTGTTTCAAGAGAGTGACACAATGCAATAATGCAGATTATTCCTCCTCAATAATGAAGATCAAACTATTTTAGTATTTTTTTTTTTATAAGCATGAAATAGCATTCATTCATTGTATAACACTGACTGTATTAACAACCCCCAAAATTAATTGTTTTATTACCAGGCTTTCTAACCACGGACGAGTGGCTTCTGAGGCTCCAGCCCCCGAGTGTTTAGCTTATACTTTTTTTTTTAATAAACCTTAGACTTCGTGTCATTTGCCTTCAGTCTCTGACTGGACCAGCAAATCAATGGAGCAAAAATTTTATTACTGAAACATTGTCATCTATGTCCACCCTAACTTTGTCAAGGGGGTTGTTCTATGCTACTACTACTACGATGACGGTGCTATTCCTTTATAGAAATCTAACAAAATGTCATAAATGTTCTTTTGTTGGCCTGATATTTAATTCAAAGCACTGAAGACCACATTTACTTGGCATTGTTTCTTAATTTGTAATTAGAGTAGCAGACTTAAATATTCCTCACTCCAGCAAACAAACTCTACTTCAACAGTATAACAAGAATTGACCAGATTAGTAATGCTGTATACACAATTCTATGTTGTGTAACTTAAATAGTAGTCAGACAATCGTTTTTTCAGGAGTGAAGTTTAGTCGTAATCAAAGTTTTTTGTGTAATGTTTTGAGAATGATGGAGACAGTTGGATACAAAACAGCATGTAAGCGCAGAGTTTTTTTTTTCATTGGCAACTATCATGTCTTCCACCTAATTATGTACAGATTTTTAGTCAGTCTGTCATCTCAAATGGCTGTGTAAATATCTTGCTTTGTCCTTTTAGCTGACTCTTAAATTCAGCAGGAAGTCCCCATCCAGTGGACAGTTCAGTATGTATTACTTATTCTTTTAAAGCGCTTTCTTGCTGAGCGTTAGATAAGAAGATTAATACCACTCTTATGTCTGTCCATTAAATATGAAGCTGAAGTCAGCAGTCCGCAGAAGAGGGAAGCCTGTAAAATGGAGTTTGTACACAAACCAAATGAAGACCGTGGTCTTGTCCTGTATGTTTGGCTTCCTGTTTCCAGTCTGTCCCAGCTGGGGAATACAACCTGAGCTTTTCGCTTGGACGTGCCTGTGGCCTGCAGCAGCACCCCACTCAGAGCTCCCTTTGCCTCCAGGAGGCTTTTAAAGAGCTTTGGTGGGCAAGACAACATCTCCTCGAGAGCATTGTAGTTACATTAGAGCCTAATTAGATGGTAAAGCTCAAGGCCATGTAAACCACTGCTAGGGTTCACACTGGTAGCCATCCATCTCTGTACAGGCCGGGCAGCATGGGGCTGACTGGTGAAGGGGACTCCCACCTGGGAGCTGGGCGATAGTAAATCAAAAATCTCTGGGTGTGACAAGAGGGTCACAGATTTTGGGCTTGAGGTTCCTTTTTGGCTCCTAGGCTTTGTGCTGCAGATTAATCATCTGATAAAGAAATGGTTGGCATTGGTGTTTTAGAGCCAGGCTTGTAAGACTAAGTAACCTGATTTGAATTTACCACTATTGAGTGTGAGTGAGAGAGATTGTAGGGGCCGGTGCTGAATTTAGAGAACCGGTCTTGACCAAAAAGAACCAGAAACTATCTTGTTTTTTGTTCCTTTCCAACAGACTCAGAGAGCTGCCACAGAAAGGCTGACTTATTGTTTCTGTTCGTCCATACTTGGCTTTCCTGAAAGGCAGACATCACGGTAAACATTCACTTCAAAAGGTGTTGTGAGAATTGATGCGTTAGTGGGGAAGAAAGTGCAGCATTCAAATCAGCTGTCATGCCACCTGTCAAACTGATGAATGTATAAAGAAGGCGGGGGCAGCCGGTGCATCGGGGTCAGGTCTGAAAATGTATGGCCAGGGGGCACCAGAGCTGCAGAGATTAAAGGTGAAAATACTCAGTGAACTCTTGTTTATGGCTTTTACTCGCCCAGAAGAGGAAACCACTCGGCCCCAAACAAGTGAGATATTTTAGGTACACTGATTGATTTAATCATGTTTTGTTCTAAATGAAATGTTTACGGCGTTGCCTTCATGGTAAGACAATGCTTGATGTATCCTACTGAGGAAGGGTATCGTTCCCATATAAAGGGCGTTTAACCATGACTGGGTTGTTAATGTCCTCCAGGGGTGAAACCACAAGTGCTTAAACTTCACTGATCCACATCCTGTAGAGAACCACCTGTCGGGCTCTGTGAGATGGCACGCTGATGGATCGCACAACATATTCCACTTGAAAACACAGAACTTGTTCCATTGTGTATAGATGATTTACGGTCAGCCTCGGAGTGACAGTTTTCTTTATACTGTCCAAAAAAATGAATACGGTGAGGGCAGATCCCATGGGGGGGCTTTGCAAAACTTGTTATCCCCACTTAAAGTGAAATCAGATTGCAGGCCTTTTCATACTGGCCTCTTTGTACACTCTCCATGTCTATGAAGCCCTCTGTGCTGTTTAATGGGTTCATGGCCACAGGGCGAGGGTTACAGTTTGTCCTTCCTGCAATTAGCATTCACGGTTAGCTTAGCAGAACTAATGCACCACATCTTTGAGGCTCAGGTTCCCTGTGTGCCTCTGAGGGACTGCGGGTGAGATTTAACCGACTCCTTGTATCCATTTCAACATGCTTTACTCGATGTTAATGGCCAAATCCCCTGAAGAATACCATTTCCAGCCAACTATTATCAGCCAATTAAGTGTCAGTGTCGCTTAGGACTAAACAGAGATGGATAAACCTGTGCTTACGTGTGCTGATGGAGACATACAGCTCCAAGTCATATAGTTACGAGCATGTTAGCACAAGGGTCTGACCTACGGCCCTCCTTTCCACATCACGGATCAATTTCCGTTCCGTTGTCGATGTATGTTTGTTTCTTGTATTTTTTTTTTTCTCACATTTCTCCGCAACAAAACGCATGCGGTCTCTGCTTTGTCTTTATTTTCTTGTCTTGTTAAACTTCGTGACATTTAGGTTCAAGACACGGATCTCATGGCTGTTTTCAGTACGCAGGAACATTTACACAAAGTCTATTGTGGTCGCAGTTGTAAGCCGTGGAGATCTCATGGGTCTTAAGTGACACTAAAGTTAAACTTTCTGCTGTTAGTGCTCTGCTTTTGTGTAATATTACATAGTTTATGTAGGTTGAGTTTTGTTTAAGAACTATTGCAAATATAGGCTGTAATTTTTGTTAATTTCTTTTTTTTTTTATTACCTAAAGGAAAAGGAACTTTTCCAGCAGGATATTTCCACGTCTGCATTCGTGGAAAAGGAAGGCTCTCTCTGAAATGACCTCTGACCTGTGACTCTTGTCATTAGCTACATCTTCTAAAGCCAGAAAACAGCTAATGGGAGGCGCAAAACCCTTTTTCTCTCAGAACACATTCATTAGCTGAGAGGCTGAAAACAATGATGCCAAAAATAAACTGCATAGCAACAGCTTTAACTACAATATTTATAAAATATATCTAAAATTGCTTTTCAAAGACCCATGATGAATGTAGTAAAAGTACATTTAAACACAATTCAGCATCAGAGTGAAGTTGCACAATTCCCAGTTTATATCCTTCTCCAACGTCCCAGAAATAGTTTAATGAGAACATTGAATAGGAGAGTTCCATATTACTATTAATGTCTATACTTAGCCTATTATGGATGTGGAAATGTTTGTTTAAACTCCAACCTGTGGTTAAGCAGGGAAAAATCGATGTTATTGAAATTTTAAATACATTTCTCATTTCCTAAGTGCATTCTGTCTGAGTGACTGCAATGCATTACAGAGTCAAATCAATGACGCACAAAAAGAGGTGCTTTCATAAACAGCTTTTGATTATTGGACATTATTAACTTTTCTGAATTCAGTGAAGTGAAACGCTGTGCTGTCCCATCGACTCAAATGCAGATTAAACAAACTAATGTGAATACAGTGATCAATGCATTCGTCCAGTGATGTTTCTGTGCGTAGAACGGCAATGCACTGAGAAGCCTGCCTCTAATTCATCATCGTCCACACATTATATTATTATTGATGGCCCTTGCCTTGGGCTAGTGCATTTGTTTTTCAGATTTGTGACAGGCGGCAGAATGCTGGATGGAGGTTTATTCTGCAGCGGTGCCAGCAGCGTTGCACACAGCGCTCTCTTATTTATCTATTGATCATCATACCTCCCAATAATCTGGCGCCTGACACATTTGACAACATTATGTGGAACAGGTCAGAGGACAGCGCTAATGAAACTCAATGATGGATGTTGTTATCCGCCACATTAACCTTGCTGATAGTTGTCACGCACACTGTGACCATGCAGAGTCTGCTGGGATTGCCATTAAAATAAAGAGCATTCAATGAGGTGGTCTAGAGGCATGTGTGCGTGAACAAAATGAAAACAACATATTTTTACCATTAAATATAACATTAGTTTTGCAGCCAGCATGCATGTCCAAATATGTCTAAAATTAGGTTATATAGCATTTAAACGATCATGTTTAAATGTGAAGCGAGTCTTACAAGATGACATTGTCACTGAGAAACATTCACTTTGTTATGAAATTTCAACAGGCTTTAACCTAAACTTCCACCTGCAAATCACCACTTGAAAATAAGTGTGGGAAAAGGTACAAACAACGTTGTTTGGGAGATAAAAAGAGCAAGAATAGGCTACTTTGAAATACATTTCAATATATATATGTATATGTATTTATGTATATATATGTATATAACTACAGAACATACGGTTCATTTTAGCTCGATAGCAAATAGTCATCAAAACAGATTTCAAGTGAGCACAATGAAGAATTAAACCACACATGGACGTCATCTCTGCAATTCATACAAACAAGATAAAGGTGAGCGGATATTTTCCACGTCTGATTTTTTTTTTTAAAAGTCTTAGAAAGCAGGTAGAAAATGACATTGTTAAAAAAAAAAATCTGTGCGAGCACTGTGAGTGAAGTCATAAGAGAGGTCTGTAACACCGGGCGTGAAGTGAGCTGTATGACTGGGAAAGCGCTGCTCTGCTCCTCTCCACTCCATCCATCCCCGCCTGGCTAATGTATCCCTCTCAATAGCCGGGGACAAGGGGAGAAAAGACTGCCTGTGTGAAGCACAAAAAGCTCCACCTCCACCACGTTCCACACAGTAATTGGCAAGGAAGCTTCATTTCATTCACTCCTCTGTGTCTTTTGTTGTCCTGTAGGTTTTTACAAGTGTGCTGCTTCTGAGGGTTGTTTAAAGACGGGCTAATTTCTGCAGCCCCTGCCTGTTGCTACCCATGGGCCCATTTATTTATTCTTTTGTGAATGCACAATTGAAAGATTCTTTCTTCTTTTTTTTTTGTTTGTTGGACACTGAAGTGTATTAATAACTCTGCATTTAATAGAGTCTTGATGATACTTTTGAGTACCCTACTTAATTTTGAACATCTGCAAGAGAAAAACATTTAATCTCTTCTGAATCCTACTGCTTTCACACTCGCTCAGCTTTGTTGCTGTTCAGTAAAGTAGCGGTCACAGAATAAAGGGTTTGTGGGCATTGTCTCCTTTCATCACCACATTGTAGTAGTTGTATAAAAACCTGCAGAATGTAGCTGGTAGTTATGTTTTCACCACAATTATACTTTATCCTGTCATAAAGTGCATTGAAAAAAAAAGATCCCTGTTACATCGGTGCGTTTTTTTTTCTTAAGCACTCTTAACCCTCTGATTCATCTGCTTTATATGAATACATAGTGCAAAGAAAGGTCTATCTGCTTATTTGCTTTTTCAGGTGTAATTCAGTCACTATGCAATTTTGATCCTGCACTTATGTTACATGTTCACAGCAGTTTATACAGCTGTAACAACCACACTAGTGCTTCCCAACCTGTGCGTTTGACCTCTGAATGTAAAGCCATAAACCCCTTTTCACAGGTTGCATACATTGTGAGCATCAAATAGTGATTTTCACCACTTTTTGAAGGCTGAATCGGATAAAATGTAAATGTTTGACCAAAATAAAATAATCAAAGAACTTTGAAGAAATATATAATTTTAAGCGGCAGTGTTACCAGAGGTTGGTAACTGTTGGTGTGTCAACAGTTCTTATTGAATCTATGTCTTTTGTAAATAGGAGTTTGAGTGAAAACTGTTGACAGCAGGGTCTTAAATGAACCAGAAACCGGGGACATTTCTGGAGAGGTCGTAGCTGTTTTTAGCCTCACTAACAGCATAGCTGTCCACCACTTTGGTCCAATCTAAAATATCTACGATTGTTTTGACAAGAAATTTGGTCCAGACTTTCATGGTGAACAGATGATGTAGCCTCTCCTAATGCTTTTGGTGGTGCCCTAACTTTTCCTTTAGCTCACCATATTTGTGTGTTTTCTTTTGTGAGACGTCTTGAAAACTATTGGATGAATTGTCATGATACATTCATTGGGATGTTGTGGTCTTCCTTTAGGACTCAGTATGAATTGTATGTTTGTCTGTTTGGTTTATGATCAATTACCTGCAGTAATGATATTACCATCAGCCTCAGCTGTTAGCGCTAATTAGAACATGCTAGCATGCTAATGAACTCAGATGGTGAGAACAGTAAACATACCTGCTAAACAGGTTAGTATTGTCATTGTGAGCATGTCCCACTAGCTAGCCATTTCCACCATGTGTTACTGCTACACTGGTTAGAGAAGATGAACTAAACAGCAGGCTTGTGGCACTCCGGAGAAACACAAGCTATCTAGTTTATTAGCCGGCCATCTGTCTTCAGAGCTGCGTCCGCTCTCTTTCGGGCGAGCAGCCCCACTGAGGTATTCTCACCATAACAACTACAATTACCATTATGTTGTGTACTTGTAAAGGACCACGTAAAGCAGTTACATGTCTGGTCCACTCCTATTTCTATGCTAAAAGCATTTTTTATTTAAAAAAAAATGGGGATACACTGACCCTTTAAGCTACAATAGTGGTGTCACAGTTCTAATAAGGAGAAATACTTTTGTAAAACTTGAAGCCGTGGTAGCTGCAGGAAGATAAGAGATGCAAAGTGATCGCTAACTGCTGAATATTAATACACTTCCAGTTATAGTGCATTTTGCTGTTCACATTGTGTTTATGTAAGGGCACAATCAGAGCCAAGAGTCATTCATAACTGTTCCCCCACTTACAGTAAACACAGCTTTTCCTGCGGGGTTAGACTCTCAGTACAACACAATCTCATCTCTAGGGCCCTCTACATATGAAACAGGCTTGCATCTCAGACAAATATTACAGTTAAAAAGAGTGTGTTGACCTCCATCTGATCAGAACCTTTGAGCTAGTCAAGCTGAAGAAGCAAAATTGCACAAGATGGGGGCTCACATAATACGGTCTAACTGTTTTTAAGCAGACTGCATTTGCGTTCAAGCAGGTGAAAGGAAGTGTTTCAAACCATTTTTGAGTTTGAAACATAGTTATGTCCTCGAGTACTGACCCGTATGAATGTAGCACTGTGGTGCAGGATTTCCAACTAAATGTCTGTGGTTGAGACAGTGGCTCGTTCCTTCGCATATGTCATTTGAGAGGGATCTGTCCTTTATGCCCCGGCTGCTCTACAGTTGCATGTCCTGCACAAAGGAAAGGTCAAACCAGTCACCTGACCTGACAACCCTGTGGACCGTGCCAAACGGCGAGAGGTCAAAGTTGGACACCTAGTCTTATTGCAGGGTCAATACTTTTACTTCATGGCTTCCTGGATGAACCAGCTCTCTAAGTCTTTCTATACGTCAAAACATGTAACTTACAGATGCCTAGAACAGCTGTAGAATACATGACGCACATGTTTACTGCAAAGGCAAACATATTTACAACTGATTCTATTGTGCTATAGATTTACCTAAACTCGATATCCGGGAGGATTTCCAATTAAACAGAACCCTCATTGATTCAGTTTCCAGAGGAATTGCATCCTGGGATCACTTTACCTTGTTACCTTGTCGCACTATGTTCTGGTCTGATCACCATGTCCATTTCCGCTCTGCTTCCCCTCCCTCTCGCCACAACGCTGCCCAACAGAGTTCGCTTTGTCCCCGTAACCAGTCATCCATTCCTAATATCCAGACTTCTACCGCGCAGGAGACGTGCTGCATGCTTTCAAAGAGCAGAGTGAGCTGTTGATGGATGCCCTCCATCTCCTAAAAAGAAGCTTTGAAGAAACCTGACAATAATTTGAATAAGGAGCATTACATCATAAAATATTGTTTATTATGACACCAGATAGTACAAATACATGTAAACATAAAAACACTTCAGGATACCAGGACTACCATGCTTTATTCAATCAACTCAAGAGTATGGTTAACAATCAAGTGCTAAAAGTGCTGGAAGTAAAAAATATAATTAAAAAAATTGTAAAACATTCATATTAACCTGCATGCATCCACCACTCAGAAATATATCTAGTAATGTCTCGCAACCCTTCTCATCCCAGATTGTCTGATATGGTCAATATTGTTTGTGGAGAAAACAGTTCCTGAAGACCATCATTAAAACACAAAGGCAATACGCTCATCAGAACACTTTTACATACAAACAATGTTGACCTATATCTGAACACAACCAGAGTCTAAACAATGTGCACTTACAAATGCAAACAGAAGCAGTCCTGTTTGTGCAATCTGTCCCTCAGGTAAAACAGTAAACAGACATTTTGAAAAAAAAAAAAAAAAGACAGTGTACTTGAGTACAGTGTAATGATGTTTCAGGTAGAGAGATGCCATGCAAAGAGATACTATCAACACAGAGAGCTCCTTCTATTGCATTAGCTAAAGGCACTGATGTCTCGATGTAAATAACTTCATTTTGGCCGCTACCAGGCAAAGAAAATACAATTGCTAGCTGTTAGCGCAGCTGTGTAAGCCTGGTAACTGATGGAAAGTGACTCCGACAGTTATGAATGGCGCGGGGTGGCTGCGCCTGTGCGCTCTTGAATATGTTATCATCTCTCCTCTGTGCGGTGGAGCATATTAATAAAGCACCTCACAGTTACACTTTCTAAACAGACCGTAAATCACTGGCCATTAAACCCATAGAGGCAGTAATCGTACTACTAGAGGCCACCAGCTTTGAACCGCCACAATTAACACATTAAACACTTCAATCTGGAACTGATGTGACACAATCAGCCAGCATAATGATTAATTAATGGCTAGAGTAAAGTGTGGGCCAGCCCTAGAAATTCAAAACAAGAGAAAGTTAATCAGTTTAATTGTCTGAAACCATTTTCATTAACATAATATTGCCACTGGGGATCGCAGAATCAGGGGAATTTGCATTTTTCTTTTCTTTTGTTTATTTTTTCAATAAATGCTCACTTAAAGACATTCAGAACTTGTGTTTTTAGTACAATATGACAAATTGCAAACACTGCATAGCAAAAGGCACTCAATAAAAACGTGAGTAGGTTTGAGCTAAAGTAGGGGTTTTATTTAATTATTTTGCATCTGCATACTTGTAATTAAGAATGCTTCCTGTCCCTGCAGAGCCACGTTGTGATGGCTTTCCTCTTTATTGACTGACTGACTGACACACAGCGTCAGTTGCTGAGTAAGATGCTGTGAATGGTGTTTGCTGGGATTTTGGCATCTGCTTCCTCCCCGCTGATCCTGAAGATCACAGCAGTGTTGGAGGGGATGGTGGTGGAGGCGTTCAGGGATTTACCCAGCCAGCCCTGAGATCCACGCTTGTACATTTTAACCGTTACCTGCAGAGTAGAACAGAAAGAAGTCAACAGGTAATACAGATAATTAAGATTATAAAGTGAATTGTTATACAGAAGCAGTTAAAAAAAACAGGGCGCTGTTCTTGGATAGTCAGGGCCTTTGCTGGGGTCAAGACCCTGACGGAGACCTCCTGACCTCTGCCTGGAGCTAAGCAGACGCTCATGACTTTCACATTTGACCTCTATATGGACAAGCTGTTGCTTTGTCTGTGGGCTTGTAGACTGAAGATTGGTATACACATATTGATTGTGGATTGTTGGAACAGGGACAGAGTTTAATAATGGGTCAAATAAAAACATCTGTCAAACTTGAGGTCCATTTTGACCGAGAAAGTATTGATTTGATGATTTACAGGTAAAAGATGACGAAGCATCCACGACGTCACAGGACTATATTTGGTAAATGTAAATATATTTAACACACATTTTGATTACCGTTGATTCAACAGCCTTTAAATGACTACATTCCGGTTTGTATTGAAATGTAGTTTTTGAAATGATGAATGAAATGAAGTTGAAAAACATTCACTTTTTGACCAAATTCCGTCTGGTTCTGCCGATTGTGAGCCTTATTCTTTCTAGGAAAATTACTCAAATGATAAGCAATTTCTTTTCTTATTTATTTGGGGGTCATTCCAGTTTGAACATGTACTGCATGTAGTTTTACACCAAATGTATTTCAGGGTAAAACAAATCACTTCTCCTTTTATTGGAAGATAATACTTGCACAAAGATCCTCCTTAGGGACCAATTAGACATCCATCTTACTTTTGTTTGTTTGTGTTGTGATACAACCTTGCTAAAACATTGTGCAACTCTTTTGTGATCCAAACGGCTTTCTGAAACAAAGTATATACTAAATGAATCCTGTTCTGAGCTTTTTTAAATTCCCCTCCACACCTGGAATGGAGTCACACTTTTCTTGATTTTATGTAGGTTGTAGGCCATAATACACTTTAACATTACATCAATACTGCCTGTTATGTTTGAGCCTGACAATAGAAGCCTTAACTAGATTTAGACATGCAGGTAATTGAACCACATCCATTTAAAAAAGAATGCCTCGCTGCATCTCTTGTTTGGCTGCATTTACAGGGGATAACAGAATATTACAGTGCCTTTTCACAGTTCCATTTTCTTTCACTTTAGCATTAGGCAATTTTTCAATTATTATTTTTTTTCCCATGTTCTTTCATCCCCGGCTCTCCATAATGTCTGGGCCTTTTAGTTAATGGTAGCGACAGTCAGAGCCCAGTATATCGGCCCTTGTCCATTTTGCAGGTCATTGTGGAAGCCCAATAGGCCTTTTATTACGCCGACATCAAAAGGCAGATAAGCATTAGAGGTGGGGAGAATACCCTGCACTAGATATGTTCCCTCTTTCCTTTGTCTGCTATTGAAAGTGATCATTTTAATAGTGAAGAGGTTGGTGAGCTTTGGGGCTGATGGGAAGTGCGACACCCCTGACGGCCTACGAATATGAGCAAGTCGATAACACAACGCGAGCACACAGCACACCCTCAACACCTGCACACTCTTGCTGCTAACCTAATTATCTGCAACAAAGGCCACGGCCATTTCAGATACACATCCTTCCACCATTTACTTACTTATTACTGTGCATTAAAAACAGGGAGAAAGCGAGAAAAAAACTGAACAATTGTGTCTTATATTGCAGCCATGGAGCCGAATGCCACATGGCTTGTATTACAATAGCATCAGACACTTCAGAATGAGTGTCTTTTAATTTAGGACGCATGACAAAATAGCGTCATGACAGCTGGTGGCAGAGAGGCGCATAAATCAACACAAAGACATCATAGGAATTATTCTAACAAATCACAGCCAAACCTAATAGTTGGTAATCTGCAATTAAGTAATTTAATGGAACTAAAGTTGAGTACTTCCATCTTTGTGTCACAGACAAACTACTGTTTTTGCATCCTATTCAAACCTGGACAGAAGAAGAAAGAACTATTCACTTCATTTATAAAGAACAGCATAAGAGGCTATGAAACACTCATACTGCCTATGTGGGAAAGGCTGAACAATTCTCTAAATATTAGTTTAAAGAAAATGTTCTGAAATCTGCATTTGCTTTGGAATATGCATAGGAACAGTCATGCTGATTGGCTGGTGGCACACCATAGGATTTGTGGAGAACACCTAAATCCTGTCGGAGAATATTGTGTTTTTGTACAAGGGAGATTTGTGGATGAATTGAATTCATTAAATTGATCCTTTAGCAGCGCCCAAAAGGCAGAATACAATCAACCTGCAGTTTGTTACGAGCAAATTGCATCTTATTTGGTTACAATTGCACAATGCAGTCAGTAGTTACAGTTTGCACAAATGTGTAAAGAACTCCTCGTCAAGATTATATGGAATCGATTTTTTTTTTGGGGAGGCTAAAGTTAAGATGTTTTAACCAAATACAAGGAAATATCGTGTAATTTGAAATCAAAAGAACTAAAACAGGTTTGATTTACGGCTGCATTGATGGTGTTGTGCCACAGACAGGAAGGAAGCATGCAGCTGTCTTTGGCAAGAGCTCAAAGAGGAGAGTTCTGTGTGGTCTAGACAACCTGCCTGCCAGGTGTTGTTCAGCAGAGATGGTGTGTCAGGTACAGTAACTGTCACTGCATGTTAACCTCTCCGCCACTTGAGGCAAGTGTCTGAGGGTAAAGACGATACTGTATCGAAATTACAGTAGAATAACCATGTAAAGATGTAAAAAAAAGCCCAATAGTATTCAAAGTGCAACCTGCATCCTACAGGTAAATGTAGCATGTCACAGCTGCACATCCATCAACCAGAAAATAGATCAATAGTTGCTAAAAATAATGTCTCCCTTTTGACTATGAAATGTCTGAGAATCATTAGCATTTCAAGCACAGACAGGCCTGAATGTGTGTGTGTAACACTTAATGGTGAGGACAGGACCCTTGGGGCTAAGGTTGGGTGTCACACAAAGGGCTAAGAGCTCACCTAACGGAGTCTACCCCTGATCCGCCTCTCACTTTCGGTGTCGGGGGAGCTGTGTGAATGACATCACTCCTCACATTTCAACGAGACAAACTCCGTCTTCTTATTTACCGTCTGCAAACAGTCATAAATCCTGCCTCTGGTTCACTGTTCACCTTTTACCCTCTAAAACTCAAGACGACAGCTCCTTCTAGCATCTCCTAACAAACAGCCGATAGGGATCTCACTGGTTTGCTACCTTCTACCTGTAGGGATGTTCAAGGCACAGATTCTCAACCAGTTTGGTTTCAGAAATCCCAAAAGACTTCTTTTAATTACAAAATAAAACCAATAAACTTGCATCATGGACTTTGTGACAGATCGAAGTATGAATGCGACTATTTGAGATTATAGGTCTGACAAAGGTGAATAATGTGAGGAACTGTGTAATTGGGTAGGGACGTGTCACCACCTGTGTGTATTGCCGTCCACAAAGTTCAGATTCCTCTCCTGATAAAGTCAAAGAATCCCAGCGGGGTATCAGTCAGCAGGGGCTGTTACCTGGAGCCATGGGTGCAGTGTTTCAGGTGAACTCTGAGTGAGCGTAACGCCACACCAGCTTCAGAGGACGGGCTCTTTGTTCCACGCCGTGTCTCACCAGACACAGATGGGGAGGAACACTGAGAAACACACCTCTTGCGCAGCAAACATCTTTGTCGACGCGCGATGAGAGCAACCCAAAGTGGTGGTGGCTTTGGATGTATTTAATGAGGCAATTAGGTAAACACTGTGTGGTTTGGCTCACTGGGTGAATACATTAACAACCTGCTGGGTGTGAATAGCTGGATTATCCGCAATTAGATGAAGATAGATTATTCAAGACAGATTGTTTTTCTTTTTTTCTTTCAATATGATTCTGTATGACTGTTTTATAATGTATCATTTATGCATCAGTGCAAAGAACAATGGTTTTGCACAAGATCAAAAGCAGCAGGGATTAATTTATCATGACATAAGAAAGAGAAAAGCAAGAAATAATTTCGCATTTTTCCTTGATAAAAGACTTATCTGGTTAATTGGAATCAATAACGCTGTCGAATAATTTTCTGTTGACCGATTTATTTATTTATCGATGAAGCGTTTCAGTGCTAGAGGAGAGTAAATTATCCCCATAAAGGTATCAGTCTAATAGCGTCTTGTTTGAAGAATCACTAAATACTTCCTGCATGAAATACTCAAACATCAAAATTGAGCTCCAGATGCGGACCATCCATTACGATGCCTAAACTTTGGTTTGATGACGTTATCGACAACGTCAATAACTACATTTGTCTCAAATCATGAGCGCAAAACGTTGGTTAAGTTCCGAATAGCTACGTCTGCTTCCAACCAACCTGCCTCAGCTAACAGGAAGCCATTAGACTGTCGGCAATTACCATTTACATCCAGTCACCCATCTCTGACTTTATTTCCATCCACATAAGTGCATTTTCTGCAAGAGGTTAAAATATGAATCCCCCTCCTTTTTCTCCTCAATGGGTCTGGTTGTCTGGCTGACTTGAGAGGGCACAATCTATGACTGATTTAATTTGCTCTTTACGAACATCTCTAACAGCATTACCCCCAGAGCATACACTGACTGCCCCCATCTGACTCCATTAACTCCCAAATCAGGTTTAAAGACCATATTGATGCCGTCCGTTATTAAGGGTGATTATCAAAACAACAGACAATGGGCCAAAGTGTCTGTTAACTAGTTTATCCATAATTTCACATAACTGTAACAGATGGCAAGGCTGTCAATTACATACTGTATCTGCTGCACACACAGCGGCCACACACACACACACTGTCTGGATATGCAGCATATTAGCCCTCACATTAAAAGAACGATAGTCTGCTCACAGGTGGTCAGAGGAAATGGACTGTGCTCGCGAAATAAACTATGATATTATTATCAATGAGAAAACAGTGAGAACTTGGCAATTACAAGCTGGCGTTTTTTTAGATGTCGCCGAGGGTCTTTCTGTTTAATAATAATAAAATATAGTCGGAGATAAAAATGTTGCCGTTCAGTCCACTTCACCACCTTTATTCTCCTCAATTAACGAGAATGGCTTTTGAAACTGTAATTAAGTGTCTCTGCTCCACTCGGCCTCTTCATTATTCATGAATCCCTATTGATCATATCTTACAACCTATACTGTGGGGACCGCTGTAATATCCTGAATCCCCAAAACAAATAGCTGAGCTTCCCGAGTTAAAATTAACATCTTGGCGAGTGACCAAAGAAAAGTCTCCATTAGATACTAAATCTAGCTTTTGATGCTAAATTGGATGATGTCAGAGAATCATTGAAAGGAAAAATATTGTATGAAGCCTCTTTGGTCTTATTAAATACATTATAGCAAAGACCTGGGCAATAATTAAATATTATCCTTAATTGAGCTCCAGTGGAGCCATATTAGAAGGCTATGACCATATTATCACAGTTGCAACTAAGGATTATTTTATTCCCAGTTACTCTGCACATTATTTTCTTAATTAATAATTTTGTCAATAAAATGTCAGAAAATAGAGAAAAAAAGCATATCACTTGTTCCCAGAGCCCAAAGTGATGACGTCAAACTGCTTGTTTTATCAAAACGAGGAGTGAAAAACTCAAAGATATTCAGTTTATTGTCATATGACAAAGAGAGGCATCTGATCCTCACGTTTGACAAGATGGAACAAGAGAATATCTATTGAAAATATATTTTACATAACTTCTTGTGATATAAAATACATTTTTAAAATAACTTCTTTCGCTATTGTATATCATTGTATTGTATATCACGCTAAAAATATCTCAGGAGAAACATACAAGATTTATGGCTATCACAGATAATATTACATATGTCTTGCACAACCGCAGCTCATTCCACATTCAAATAAATTACTTTGCAATGAATATTAATGGAGCTTTATTTTAAACATGTATTCAAATTTACTGAAACTCAATCTCCACCTGTGTTAAGTAGGAATGTGTAAAACATGAACTCTACTGGATGATGTTTAACTAAATTAACAAAAGAGCACTTGAAGAGCCCTCCACCATGACTGGTATTGCATGCTGGGTGATGAATTTGGAGGAAACACATTGAGTCATCTTCAAATTGACAGATGCGGAATCTCTCCACGGGACTCTTCACAGTGGCATAGTGCTCGAGCGAAAAAATAGATTTTACCAAGTTTAATCACACGCTATTACAAGGCAGCTTTTATCATTGCCTTCCACTGTATAAGTGCTGGTGTCTTCGCTAGTTTATTACAGACACTTGTGAATCTGCAGCACCCTTCTCATGTGTAATTGCATGGTTAGCTTTCGTCTGTAGCTTCCTACACACACTCTGGTGCAAATTATTTCCAATTCCAGTTTCCTTTCGAGAGCGATGCTGCAATTACAGAAATCTGAACATCCTGGTAATTTCCCCACAATTTTCCGCAAAAGAACGCAACCCAGAAGATCTTTTCTTTCTGGGAAATTCTTCAGAAATCTTTTCTTTCGTACAGAAATCATTCTTCCAAGAGTTGAGTTATTGATGAACCCGATGCACACTGAACTCTACGGTACTGACAATCTGATAAAGTGCACTCACTCGATAAAAGTACTTTTTCTTGATTCGCGTCTGGTAACTAAAAATGCGTATGTCTGTGATGTTTCTGTGGTCCAACAGCATCCACGCACAAGTACAAAGGTTTTTAGAGAAATTACAGGCACTGGAGTGTTCATATATAGTAATTTATTTAGTAAATTACATTGTATAAAGCATAGAAAAAATATTCTGCCATATATGTGAATGATTATTACAAATGCTTTATAAGCAATATAAATGGGTGCTGCATATATTTTCTTTTAATGGATAAATACTTTTTTCTCTAGATAAAAAAAAAAAGACCAAAAAGCCGCAGCGGCTGCCAATATTATCTATTTAGACAGCAGAATGTGCAGGCTTTGTAAATGGCCAGCTCCTGGCCTTTTGTGTGCCTCCATTCATTATCACCACAAAGCGGTTGATGTCTCCCCTCTCTGCCTTTTCTGTGCTAAGCACCGGGTGCACGGCAGACTGTCCATTACAGGCCTGTGACGCGTGCTGCCTGGGAGATGGCCAAAGAGAGAGGAATGTCAGCGCAGAGTAAAATTAACAAGCTACATCTGTGCGGAATCTGTAGAAAGACAGAAAGATGAGATGTATCTACGGTAACCGAAGTCCGATTATTTGTCAGCCGAGATGCTGGCAGTGAATTGGCAGCCTTTCGCCTGGTGGCTTCTCTTCTATTAATCAGCTGACATGGTGGAGTAGTCAAGTTACGCTCGTAGGAACTCAATTGTTGTTTCTCAGCTATGCAATTACTAGACACTCTATATGCTGACTGAGAGTAAGGAGACTTTTTTATTAAACACGGGAGGCTTAATTTCTACTCCTCCTCAATAAACTGGATTATATAAACTGCAAAGAAGTCATGAAACAGTCAGATTTCAGAAGAGGAGACGACATGAAGATGAACAACATACATAACCTGCACTTTAAATTATGACATGAATAGATCTTTAGCTCCGTCTCTCTTTTTTTCCTCTAACACACACACACACACGCGCACACACATGCGCACGCGCGCACACACACACACACACACACACACACACACACACACACACACCAACGTAATTACCCCTCAATCCATACAAATTGAATGAAGCCAGACCCGTGGTCTAAGAATATAGACCATAATTAATAAATTACAGCCACTCTACTCAATCATTCTCCACTTTGGGGACATGTAGACATCCCATTCTCCACAGAGTAATCGACTGAGCCCACAAAAAACACACCTAGTGCCTCCACGGTGGCTTTGTGGATGCATCTGGTGCCACCTCTTACAACCAAACAGATGCTTGAGTGAAACCGTGGCTCATATCGCAGATCTTCTGTCCTGTGTGTTTACAAGTAACAAATCAAAAGCATGCATTATTTCTGGGCTCTGAAAATACGCCTGGGGGAGCTATCAAGTTTCTTTGCCACCCCCCAAGCTTCCCCTCACAGCTGCTGCACACGAGCAAAGATACCTTTTTTTGGGGGGGTCTAAAGAGTGGGTGACACAGCCATGGAGTCCAAAAGAGCAAATGTTAAGTTTTGTACAAGTCCAGGGGCAAAATATATTTCTCCTTGTGGTTATTGCAGCTAAATGCTTGGAATATGATAATAGGAAACACATATATACGCCTGTCTATCGTATTTGAACATGCAAAGTTGGGTAACAGAATATTCACCATATATTCTCCATGTCACATTTCTTTGTGCTGTATGGGGCGGGGACTTGTCTCACACCGCCTCCATTTACAAATATTTCTTTGAAAATAATATATTTTGTTGTCACCGTATGTGTGTCCCCTTGGGCTGGAAAAGGGCCCGCTGGAGACTGTCTAATGATTGTTGGGTCATGTATCAAATACACAGCAGCTGGAGGCGAGAGTACATACAGTCTGGATGTTTGGGGTGGGGGTGTGAACTAAAGCCGGAGTGAAGCCTGAAAGGAAAAAACCTGGACTGAGTGTTTTGGAGGGTGGGTGTGAATTCTGTAATGGATGCTGACCAGGGGCCGTACCCACTGGACCTTAATAGCTCTGACCTTTGTCTGTGTAACAATTACTTCATTCAACTAATTTCTCTAACAAGCAGTACCGAAGCACCCTCGCACAAGCAACTATAATTCAATGGTTGTGAGGGTTTTCAGGTAAAACAACTATAATGTTGTGTAAATATCATCAACCACTGCGACACTTACATTTATCCCAACATTGACAGATAAGATTACCTTTCATGCCACCTGAGGAGACAACATGTAACCAATTAGCCAAATCATTACCTTCCAATAACACAAACAATAATTATCAACCGATCAGAGAATGTGAATAAGCTCAAATGATGCTTATTCACATTCAATGGCCGTGCAATTGCCTTGATTCAGTCGAGTGAGCTAATGAGTACCTTGCAGGCAGGCAGAGTGACTTACCGCAATAAAAAACTGAACTGAGTTAAGGCAGTAATTAACTCGAGGAGTGTTAATTGCAAATGAACTGAGAGAGCGAACGAGTGTGAAACATGATTTTTGAACAGTAATTTTTTTTTTCCTTCAGGTTTATTTTTTCTTAAAGACTACTCCAAGTCTAATTGCTTTACTTCTCAATAAATAAATACAAATAGCTTGATAATTGTTGAATTAAAAATGTTTATTTTTATTAAATATCTCTTGAACAAAATCAAGTGTGTATACAGAAATAACTTGACCATTAAAAAAATTAAATAAATGGCCCTAATTTTTTTCAATTAACTGTAACATTGCTGCAGTGTTCTGCAACCTCCAGCCTTAATCAAACATGTGCTTTTTTTCAGTTCCCAGAACAAGAGGGGAATGCCTGAAAACTGAGTGAGACAGTCATAAAGTACTACTGCCACCTGCTGGTCTTCAGATTCTTGTCGGCCTTTGCATTATTATGATTAGACAGCATTCAAACTGCCATTTACAGACTGTACCTCTGGTCCTGGAGGCTCATCCGAGTGGACTGACCTGAGGAGCGTGTCCCAGCAGGGCCCACAGCGAATCAGCTGACAGGGTCTTGACTCTGGAAAACTCGAGCGTTTCTGTCTCCTGTCGGTTGAGAGCGATGTACTGGCAGCCCTGGAAGTCTCCTTTCAGCTGCTCGCCACAGTGCAGACTCACCAGATCCCACGTCCCCACCCTTCTCAGAACTTCCCGCACAGACTCCATCTGCCTGTACGACAGATGACCTGCAGGACAAAAAAAAAAGAAGGAAAAGCATTAAGAAGAAGGCGACCTGGTAGCATTCCTGTCAGAAGTCATTACACTGTAAAGAATACATGAAACATGTCAAGTTGTCCTTTTATCAATTTATAACATTTGCAAGGTCAGTATGATTCTTATCATTTTTTGAGTGCTTTTGGGGGCATTTCATGTCTTTTTTTAGAGAGTTACAGGAGAGAGATGATAGGAAATGAGGGGAGGGAGAGATGGGATGACATCCAACAAAGATCTTCAGTCAAATTCAATCTGGGGCCGTTGCGATTCATGGTTAGCTCATTGGCGGTTTCAAAATTCTTATTAGGAAACAAGACAGAATCAGGCAGACCACTGCATCATCAAGAGAAACAACTCATAATTCAATGATTTTTTAAACAAAGGGATTAGCATTGAAAACATGTTGAACTTTTCTTTATACTAGTGCAGCAGTCTGTTTCATTCCGTCTATTTTTTTTAAACAAGCTGATTTGGAAATTGCACTCCAAGTATTCATGTTTATATTTTATAGAATTGCTCACCAGAGAGCCAGGATGGAGTCAGTGCATCTGACATCCAGGCCACGTAGCCCTCCCTTAAGGATTTGAGGAAGTCGTCCATCTGGCCGTGAGAGATCAACTCCCTCCTCTTCCTCAGCTCCTCATCGAGCTCGCAGTCTGGAGAGAGGAAGATAACCCTGGGGAAGAAGAGGCTTTGGCGCACAGACACTCCGCTCCTCTTCAAATGGCCGCATAAGTTAGCGGTCTTGTTCTAGAGGAGAATTTAGGGATGCAAGTAATGGTAGTTAGTTTTGGAATAATCATTTAGTCCATAGAAGTTCAGGAAACATTGAACAGGGCCATCACAATCAATACTTTTTGCAACCAATTAAAATGTGTACATCCAGAAGTAGCGCTACTGACAGCTGGCATATTACATTTAAATGATAACTTTGCTTGTTATAGACTGTATTTTAGAGACAAAGTTGAACATTTATCATTTGAGAAGTTTTTATTATTGTTGTTAAAAGCTGGTATTTTAGAAAAAGCATGTTTGTATACTGCACGTAAATGTGTAAAAAAGTAGTGTAGGTAGTCGTAGGTTCTTTTCAGCCATTTGGCATGACGTTGCAGGGTGAACACAAGTAATTAATAGCATTGACTATGGCCCTGGTATTGTGCATCAAAATAGCTAATGAAAAAAGGGCCCGTAGGTCTTCAAATAGCTGTTTTTTTTTTATCGTTTCAGCATTGGGAGGTTTTTTTATCCAAAAAAGAAATGCATGTGCTAACATTTACACATAATGCGTCTGTGATAAACAGTTATTTAATGACATAAAAGAAACACAAATGCAGACGTCCACTTTTCAATTTCTAAAAAAGGGCCCACTTGAAGAAATTATCCAAATTGAAATTGGCCCAGACGGTGAATCTGTTTCTGCTTTGTGTAGAATAATTAAGTTAATATGTCCGACTCAAGCAGAACTATTTAAACAATGCAGTGTGTGTTTGCCATCAGACTCTTCTGTTAAGCTCCCAGTCTAAACTGAGCATCTATAGAGATGGAAATGAATGACTCCTGACAGACCCAGGCACATAAGGTGACAGCTGTGTTTAGGCACCTGCCTGCTTTCACCCCCCTTTCTGAACATAATTATGGCCTTTCAAATGAAGAGCGACCACTCGGGAAGTTTAGGAAGCCCCGTTGTAGTGTTTGAAATTTCCATATAAATTGTTATGGTGACTCAGGATCTCTTCACCCGGCTGGAGTTCAGATGAAAACAATGTCCTGGATAACTGATTGGACCTTGGACACAAGAGTGCCAGACAGTTTGACATTTAGGTTTTCATGATGGTATTTCAACGTTTCAGCTAAATCTGTCTTTAAAAGAAAAAAAAGTTTTACCATGATAGCTTTGAGGGGATCTTCAATCTGCTCAATGCAGGTATTGGTAAAGTTTTGGTCCTCTTCCTTCACTTGCAGGTGCCAGTTCTGTTTGTGAGCGGACACTGTGCCTCTCCAGGGTTTTACATCTATGCAGAAGATCCCCTGGCCTTTTAGTAAAAAGAAGAACACATTATAAATAATTGGATTTTAATACCGCAAATACATAAGGGAATATATAATATTGTGTTCACTATTGGTTCTTTTGTAACACTTTCAGACAAATCTGTAATGTGAATATGACGACGTTTTGACATGTCACAGAAGGGAAATAATACAACTATGGATTACTGAATTCCATTTAGCACCTTTAGCTTGATAGTACTGGTATCCTTCACGCTGGCTCACGGTCACACAGGCATGGCTTACAGGGACTCTTTAATAGGCTCTTTTCACAGCAGCCATTTTCACATGTCATAGCAGGGTAAACACAGGATTTTGTCACAGCCAGTCCAGTGAACCAGCATGCACATGCAGGGCCTGAGTCCACCTAAAGCCAACAGGGCCTTAATTAATGTTATTAATTACACCTGTGTTAACCCTGCACCAAAAAAAAAGAGGCTGTTGTGCAAATGGCCTGTTGACCAAAGCATCGTTAATGATATCAGTAACACCTGTGCGTCTCCTGCTGCGACAAGAACATGTCTGCAGTAACTCAGCCTTAAAGACCTGGAAAACACTCAAGTTTAAGATATATCTCAATATTCTGAAAACCAAAGTTCAGATAATATTGAATCCTACACCCAAAATCTGTGCAGTTTTTTTATGAAATGCCATTTTGTTCTCAGTACCAACCTGTGAGGATAACAATGTTGATGTCATCTTTGGCGGTCTCAAACTGGTCGCGGGTACGCAGATTGCTGTAGACGTCTTCCTTTCTCATCCCGGTGAGTTTCCTAGTCAAAATGATATATGAAAAAGTGTATAACAATAAAAGTATATGAAATTCCATATGAGGTATTGTGCAAAAGAACACGTCAGACGCTGCATGAACTGACTTCATGTTGGCCAACATTTACATAATTATAAAGTTGCTACAATGAACGTGTTGGCATGTCCAGCAGACGCAAAGCAACATAAGCATTCAATTCGAGTTGTGTTTCTCTCATCACACTCATCCATTATTCATTCTCCTGTTGGCTCTGTTTTAGTCTCCACCAATTCCTAACAGGTACATTGCTAGCTCTTTAGCTGCTTTAGCTTTTCTGCTCCACATATCTGGAACAAGGTCCCTGAAAGCTGCAGGTCTCCTGAGACCCTCAGCTCCTTAAGTCCACATTGAAGACTTTTCTGTTTGCTGCTGCCTTTAATTAAACCAGATTCAATTACTGCATCTCACTACTGCATTTTATTTCTTAAACTGCACTGCAACTTTTATTCAACTTTTATTTTTTATGTTGCTTTTTCTACTTTTATTTTGCTTTTTGACTGTTTTAATGTTTTCTTAACCGTTTTTAAATCTGCATTATGTTTTGATGCTTTTAAGGGTTTTATGTGAAGCACTTTGAATCGCCTTGTTGTTGAACTGTGCTATACAAATAAACTTGCCTTGCTAAATGCTCCACATTGTTATTCAGCTAGTCACTTAATTACTTTGCCCGTCTGTCGTTCGGGCAGCTAGTGTACAGCAAGTTTATGAGCTTTTTTTTTTTTTTTTTTTAGTTTATGAGAGCAACACAGTAAAAGTGGCATCTGTAAAACCAAAACAATGAGCTGAAAGATGCTTTAGAGCAACTAGGAAGTGCACAGTGAGGTGTACATTATCTGTGGGGATCATTTATTACGCAATGCTTACCTGACATGTTGTATAAAGTCAGGTAGTGTTGGTGTCTGATGTGGGCTTTGAGCATTTTCTGATGCTTTGGAGCCGAGATGAAACGGTGTCAGACTTCCAAGCTGAGGCATTCTAGTCTTTATCCGGAAAAAATAAACATTAACTTTGAAACTTACTAAGCAGATTGATTAAAAGACAAGATATTCAGCAAAACAACATTACTGGGGGAAATGCATTCATTGTCAACATGTTGGCTTCCCTCAGTAACAAAATGGTGTTTAGACAATATGTTGCTCCAGCCAAATCCAACTCGTTACACTAAAACAAATTCAATGTAAAACACTATCTTAATTGCTCTAACTGCCACATTCAGGCTTTACAGCGTTGATGACGACACTTGAACTTGAGGACCCTGTGTAGAGAGAACAAAGAGCAGAAGACAAGTCTGGCACGAGCTCTAAAACAAAAACAATACATACTGCTGGAGTCACGCGCTGCTTCAAGAGGACAAACGAGGGGATTCAGCTCGACAATTTCGCGGCATTAACGTCAAGTCTGCGGGTCTCTTTCCAACTGCTGAGCTACGTAACTCTATCCAGGAAAGCGGTTTCACAATTTCACCGCCCTCTCTACTCTCCAGCAGCACTTCCAATGTTCCTGGAAGACGTAAACAACATACCACGTGGGCCACCTGCAGCATCGTATTTCGCACACGAGGACATGACGCTAGGACACGTCACGTAGTGCTGCAGTGTTTGTGTGATACATTTAGGAAACGATTCCTGTTATTCCCATGTGATACTTTGGACTGAGAATCTGCGTGACGAGCTGTGGTGGAGTAAATACACAACATCACATTGGTGGTCATACTGAAATGTGTATTTAAATGCATTTAAACAAGTATGAATGTACTCTAGTATCAAAAGTACCATACTCGGTGTAAAGAAGTGTAAAGAAGTCTTGCTGTCTGAAAACCTTGTTTAAACATCTGAGAAAATGATCCCACTTCCAGGTCCATTTAGCTGTTCTGGAGCTTTTGATCATATCACATGATCTTCAGCAGCAGATGGTTTTTTTCTCAGTTGACAGCATTATAGAACAGTCCTAAAAACATTATTTTAAATCAGTGGCTAAGTTGGAGTTAATCAAAACTGGACCGTTGAAAAATACTTTTTTGAAACAAACAGAAATAGTTAAGCCATAGTCTGTAAAGCAACTACAGCTGTCCAGTGGTAGAGTAAACCTACTACAGTATGAGGTCAAATCTCCCAAAATGTCAACATATGCTGAAACCAGTACTTTAAATTGTGTTTAGATGATGTAGGCTATAGTTACCGCCCACCTGCGCTGATGACCAAGTAAAAATGGACTTCATTGTGATTCTATAATGCCAGCCTGTTCAGATTCAGACTTGAATCCCCCAAAAAACTGAAGAAAATTATAAACATTATGTAGTCTACCATAATATAAAGGCAAATTTGACATGCATAATTGTCTACAATAAAAGAATATAAATCATTGCGTAACACAATGCAAGTTATGCATTCTCATAGTTCCTTGCAGAGGATCTGCAATTTGTGCCGCGACCTATATTGGGACTAAAAGATGGATAGGTCATATTGATGTTTCTCAGTCTGGCCTTAGAAGAGAAATGTTGAATAATTCAGATAGCTAGTCTGTAAAGTTAGTTCAACATTGATGTATTGTAATATAAAAAGGATAATGATTATTGTTTGGATATAGCGTTGCAAAATGTACGTGAAATTAAGGAATACAGTTATTTACAGGTAACCCTTACGAGTACAAAGAAGACTTATCACAATGTTGTAGAGAGGTTTATCCTAGAGTTGGCTGACAATATTATTTTTACATTTCATAGCATATGGGAGAATACTAATGAAATGTACTGCATATTGTGTTTATTTTTTTTACCCCGTGAGCTCATAGCTCACGTATGAATCCTCACATCCTGCATGAGCCAACTGAGAGGATATTACAAAAGTGATGAAGAATATTTAATGCAGCAGTAAATACACACAGAAAATCTCAATGTGGTGATAAACAATATCCGGATGGCACAAAATACCATGAAAGAGCTTAATATCAAGAGCAGATAGTCAAATCAGCTCATATGGGCTCAATGGAAGCCAATAAACAGAGGCACTCTGCCTCCTCTGACCTTCACTTCTGGTTGAGATCAGGGCGATAAAAGCAGGCGCAACCTCAATAAAACCCATACAATGGAGTAAAATAAATAGATATTAAATTAAAGCAGAGGCAATACTGGCTGAACTGCTGCAGGAATTTGAGAACAAAAGCTTCCTTGTGCAGTTTAATATTGTCTACAATCACCGCCTCACGATACGTTTCTAATCATTTTCATCTCTTGCCTTCACATATCAACACATATAATCAGTTTGTATTGGAACTTGCAAATGACTTGTGTGCGTTTAGATATTAAATGTGCCTCATGCTCCCAGTTTGGCCTTTTCGGTTGGAGTTAATATCAAATTCATAATCTCTCATCTCTGACTGTCCACCGACGAGGAGTTTATGGTGTCAAACATGTTCCTGAGGGCACGTTGGTCTGCCACAAACTTTACACCGGCTGCATGTTTTGTTCTTTAAGGCATTAGCCTCACCGAATAATGACATGAAGTATTTCACATGATGAATTAGCATCGGCTTATTTTTGGTGTCGTTACATACTGCTGCTGTAGGAGCTATATTGTCCTCAGCCTTTTGTCATGGGCTGAAATACAGGCCTACTTCAGGTCCACCGCATGCTTCAAGTGGTTCCCGAAGCCTTGCATCTACCATCCGTTAATGTTGTTTTCACCTAATGCACCTGAAGAGCTCCACTGTGTGTTTGATGAGTTGCTGAGAGTTTTCCGGTCCCCTCTAATGAGTAAATAGGCATCAGAGTTCATACTTTGGGGGTTGGGGTTTAGCTGTATAGAGCTTCATAATTTTAGTAACGAGCATAATCTGGAGAATGATAGTGGTAGGGATTTCATGTATTTGTCAGAATCGCACTGCTAGTACACGCAGATGATATTCAGTTTCTAGTACAGTTTAAAAAAAAAGATAATTTTTCACGCTGGTGATATTTCCATTTTCAATCCTTCAAATCAAATATCTCATTTGCAGAAGTAATGGCTACATGACATGGCTGATGCTCACGCTCACTAATTTTTGCTCATTTCCTTTGAATTATTAATATGAGAGATTCTCCATACGCTCTGAGGATTCTTGTCTATTCCTTTTGGAGAGAATTAGCGTTTTACAGTGAAGAGTATAAAGAGCTTAACTGCCCCAATCTAACCGAGTGATTTTAAATCCTGTGTAATCGAGATGTTTAATAGGGGTTACAGCTGCAGATGACCTGAAGTAAATGGTCTGAAAATGTGCCTGGGTCTCAATCACCTGTATAATTATGACTTTCACCTGAAAATGCATGGGTGCTGAAAAGAGATTCAGAATAATACTCTGAGAAATCCTTTTTAGGGCAGTTTTTTTTTTTTTTTTTTTTGATGAATGTGAAATACCTAACAGAACTGAATAACTAATAATTCCACTGATGTGGTTAAAAAAAACAGTTAAACTTGGGCTCAAAAATGAAGCGTGAAAACCGGTTTTGGTATTGACCCCGGAGAGCCTTCATTGTGGCTGGCCTGCCTCAGTAATTAGCCGTGCCGTATGAAGAGGTAATTTTTATGCTAAAGTTTAATTGTTCAATTATCACTGGATGCGAGAGGAGGCCTTGATGCCATTTCATCATGTTTCAAAATAGTGTTGAACCCCTCGTGCTCCATATTGTAATAGTTGGCAATTACAGGAAGAGCCCTCTAACTAAGTTGATTGATGCAGGCCGGCCCTGCTGAGAGGCCTTTGCTACCTGCCGCATGCAGTCGTTGGCAGTGAAGAGGTAGAGGATCAATCAGCCGGACGCTGGCTGTGGAAGAGCACCTCGACTTCCTGCTGATGGACGGCATAAACACCAACAGTATGAGTACTGAGGAGGAATACATGTTAAAACAACATTAGCACTAAATAAACTAGAGATTAGTTTATCATTGGAGGAAAAGAACCTTACTTTTAGGTCTTCAGGCTATGAACAGATAGAGGAACGAGTTCACATAAATAATGAGAATTTTTCATGAGGTCCTGGATGAAGTTTTCAATAACATCTTTGCTGCCTTGTCCTGCACTTTGCATTTCACCCTGGGAAGTGTGTTTATGTTCTCCGAAAGTATTTTTCATTGAGGCTAAAATCTTGGATTGGGTTTTGGTTTAGTTACAATATGTATTACCATAGTGACCTCTCGAGGAAAGCTAACGAAAGATAAACATTGCTACTCAGAAAAAAAGCATTATTACTTTATTTAGGTGTGTGTGTGTGTGTGTGTGTGTGTATATATATATATGTATGTATGTATGTGTATATATATATATATATATATTTTTTTTTTTCTTAAATGTCAATGTCAAATTTGTATGTCTATACATCTATGCTCTTTAACAATTACTATGAAGAAGCCTAGTGTTGCCATCTACAGGCTGCAATGAAAGGCATCATTGAGTATCACAAAGCCTCAGCGCATGAGAGGTCTGGGTAAAGCAGTATTACATATTAATACCCCAATTGGCTGTACAGAACAGGAGCCAAGTGTAACAAAGCAACAGAAATGATAAAGAAATAATAATATTGTTAAAGAGATTCTGTTGGACACTGACTGGCATTTAATAGATATGCTGCATGTAATCTGGGCTCGACAGGAGGTATGTAAAAAGGAAATAAGATGATGTCTCTATTTTGAATGCATGTCATAAATGTAATACATTTATCATGTCGTTACAGCGCCACAATCAGTAACTGACGACCAATGATTATGGTCCATTTCTTGCTTTTCAAGGGCCCAGATGGGAATCCCGGAGACAAAAGGGGCCCCTTCACTCTCACCCAGCAGCTTTACAAGATTCTCATTAGTGCTCTAAATTGAACCATGTGTGTCCAATTTGTAATTGCAGCCTTCTACACAACGAGGGGTGACGCAATGTATTTGATAGAGAAAATGTCTACTCTATTAAATGCCACTCAGTTCTCGACAACAACAACACTAAGTGAGATCATTTAGGCTTCTAAGGACATATATTAACGTTGCTCATGCACAATCGTAGTTCTTTATTTCATGTGAAGATGGTTAAGCAACAATACAAAGTTACGGTAAGGCCAAGCAACTATACAGAAATCAAACTAGCTTACACATTAGTGATTTAAATAACTGCAGTGAACAACATTTAGTTCACGCGATTCAAACGACCACTTGAATGGACTGAACCCTGCCTGCTGTGGTTTACACATATCTTCCTGGCTGAGGGACGGGTACAGTTCCAATGTTTGTGTCAATATGTGGTTGCCCTCGACACGCTCATGTGGCCGTGTGACTCAGGGGGACATGTTGCACAATCTTTGAGGTTAAAGTGTCCCTTATTTTGGCAGCTCAGGTGAGGAGTGTTCAGGAGCTGTACGAGTGGCTCTACAGTGCAACTGAAAGTGCTTTACATATGGTTAATAAATACATTAGAATATCATTTAAAAGCACAATTGAAAAGAATACATATTTAAATAAAATTGGCTGATTCCTTTCTTCTTTATGTTTTCATTGGAAAAAGAGACTTTTGTACATTTTAACACTGAACACATGCTGTGAATTACGTCCTTGATCACTTACATTGGAGGCACAAGAGATTCCTTTCCAGCCAGTATGTGAAAAACAATGGTATGTGAATAAAGTTGTCCTGTTTCAAACATAATGATCTGAGATCAGATTGAAGAGGGATAACTAATAATACATTCATTACCAAGGGAACAGAGGAGGACTTCTTTGTGAAGGGCACTTTTGAAATGTATCACCATATTCTCATGAACTACTGCACTTGTGCAAATTAAATATCGTGTGAATTTATATCTCAGATAATTATAAAAAATTAAATTGACAATTTTGCGGGGTTGGTTGAGTCACACATACATACATACACACGTTTTCTGGTTAAATAACAGCGGTTAGAGCTCAGGCTTATATAATCTTTCATTTTCATCTAGGTGATGAAACACTAAAAACATTCTTCACATGAACAACATATGGCAGGAACAGACCCTTTGATGAGTGATTTGTAAAACCAGAGGTATAACAACAGGTATTTTCAGCTCTCCCCAAACAGAAAATGTCCCTTTCATGTTCCTCCAACTTGCTACTCACAATCTGAAACAAGGGTGCAATTGTGGTTGTCACCAAACAATGGCATTTTTTCTTTTTCACTCTCTAAATTCCCCATATCATCCCTACACAGATGAGCAATTTGTCTGTCATGAGGTCTCGGGCATTGACCCACTCTGGCCCTATTTCCCTGACAACACTGTTATTAGCGGTAAGCCGAGCCAGTGGCAAATGAATCTGCCCACTGTTCAGGAGGCCAGGGCTCTTTTCAGCGATTAATTTGATAAATATATTAATTATGAATCTGGATGACAGTACAATCAGATCGTCAGGCTTCCAGACTTGGCCTTTGTGATAAGTCTGCTTTGAGATTGGGTCTCCTCGGGTTTCAGGAGCTGTCATCCCCGGGGCTCAGCCTCTTATCAGCGCCTGACCCATTCACTGGGTAATTTCCTGTGTGTTGTAATTAAATGGAGGCTTTCTGATTGCAAGTGACTCTCTTTAAGAGGTGCTTCTTGGGTTTCAGGTGAAAGGGATATTCAATGGACTGGCTGTCTCGCCTGCTCTCTGCAGGACGCGTACCTTTTTTAATGTGGCAGCTTTAATGTCAAAATGTTGTTGCTTCATGAGGAAGAAGAGCCTCCTCAAATCCTGTTGGATGTTTGTCTGTCTGGGTATAATCCAACACACAAATGAGTACAACTGGTTGGTTTCATCAACATTGATTTATTTTTTTCTTGTTGCTGGCCCGCAGGTTAACTCGGCACAAAACCAGTTGCATTTAACACTAAATGTCTGTTTCCTGGTCTGCTGGGATTTTCTTGCCACTGTTGAAGCTGCTGACAGTGGATTATGGACATTTATTGTAGGTGCTGACTCTGCCCGTCCATCTTTGTTTGTATACTGTTACATAACTGGCAGACGGACATCCTGAGCCCGCCCTGGGTCCTGCAGCAGCAGTCCTGTCAACTGCAGCACCAAATACAGAACAGTCTGGATTGTTTTCTTCAATGGTTCACCAATGCAGATGACAAATGTATGTATTTTAAAGTTTCTGTTAAAGCTGCACTGTAAAGTCTGGATCTTTTTCCCTTTACTGTAAGAATGCAGTTAACATAAATGTACATTTGCTTCCATTGGATGTTGTTCATACTTATTGCATTTCTTTCTCTTTTTTTTTATAGTGAGAGATTTTGGAGAACCTGATGACAATCTGCATTTTATCTTTGCTAAAGAAAAAAAATGAGTAAGGCTATAGCGGGGAAACTCAAATGTACACACATGAACTGCATGATATTGTTCTATTTTAATTCCCTATCAGTAGTAAAACCCGCATTCTCAGGAGTGGGATCCACTGAAAGCTTGAATTAGCTCGGCTGCGCTGCCTCTGGAGACACAAAAGGTTCCCCCGCCGCCCTCTTTCACTTAGAGGCCTATAATTAAAATCAAGTTTTTTTTTTTTCATATGGCTGCTGAGCGCCATTAATTCAGAGAGTGGGAGCCATAATGGAGCTTGTGGCTCCCGGGGTAGCACTGGGGAAGAGGTGGGGCAGTGGCTTTTCAACATTAATGGCTGACGTGTGTGCCTGCCGGTAATCTCAACAAGGAGTGAAGTGGCTTCATCCCAGCTGCAGAAGCAGGACAATGGCTCCCAAAACACTGAAGAGATGAAATGGAGTTTTGTTTTGGGCCCCTTACGCTGACCTGTGACATTTTAAAAGTGGGCTCACCTTTACTTGCCATTACTTTGTCCATAAAATCAAGAATATGTGTCTATTTTAAATCACTTTTCAGAAGCAGAAGCATCTTATTTTATGAAGGATCCAATGTCTTTGTGCAAATAAGACAACTATTTGGACAGAAACTGAGACGGCACCTTGTTATTTCTTGGAGAATAATAATAAAAAAAACTTGGTAATAATCGTCCAGCTTGTTAGACAGCATCTTGGCTAAAAGTCCGATCTGTAGGTCACCTTTTGGTCCCAATATATCAAAATCATTCTGCTATCCATGACAAGCAGACATGCAATTTACAAATGCCACCCAAGGAGGCGTGGACTATCAATAGCAGGAATTTGATAAAGTACATAAAAACCGCACTGACCTTGCTTTGCCACTAGGAGGAACCACTGTTTTAATTTTGCTGCAGTTGTAGTTTATTGCTCATCCATGGAATAACAGAGCAACAGAGGCTTTGGTCTGACTGCAATATGGCTGTGTTTCAGTAGATGGCAGGAGTGCATGGTTTAATAATGACTGGACAACAGTGATTTCTAAGCTATTGAGCAGGATTTTACATACATAATAAGACTTGTAAACAATGTGATAATGAGGCCTAACAACTGAGTCTCAATTCAAGGAAATGCAGCCTGTTCTGGTGGTACATTTAAAATATGTTTGTGTATTGATAGCTCCATTACATTCCTTCAGAAACTTAATACAGTTCATCTTTGAGGATCTCAGAGCCTGGTATGTTTCACCATAAGAAACCATAGTGGTGGTTCCATCACTGCGGGCTGCTGCATGGGGACACCAGAGGTTAATTGTAGTTTCTGATGAGTGACTGTAGACGGAGCAGCTTCATGCAAACGGGGGGGAAAACAAATTACACTCTGATATTCATGTAATCATGCTGATATGAAATTAATTTTCTGAAGCCAAAATCTGCTGTCATCTCCTTGTTGCATTCTGTTCATGCTGGCTATGATAAGCCGGAAATAAAAGAATAATTGCGCATTAGCGTTTGTAATTAAGGTTTCTCTCAAAGGTGAATAGAACACTAATGGAAATTTTCTGGGATTCATTAAATTACTGTGAAATCAAATTAGAGGAGTAAATTAATCCTTGCAGTGAATTAGATCAGTGAATGAGAAAATTGACTTTTCAACACAGAGCATGCGATAAGTAGGCCGGATTGGTAGAACAGACACACAGCAGGTTGTTGAGCTCACACGATTATCAAGGATGGATGGAAACGGCTCGTGTTTAACCAAAGATGTTAAATGTGCGACATACATTTACATGTAGGTGGTGGTGGGGGCATCCAGAGGAGCATATTATTATCATATTTAATATCTGAGACAAGAGAAGTACCCTTAGCTCAGTGCACATGGCGTTTATTCCTAGATGCTCCTGTACATTGATTTATCCTCTCAGTGATGAACTGTGCCACGATGCTGTTGCCTCCCGCCACTGTATTTTGCAGACATTCCCACAATGCGCCGAGAATATCTGTCTAGGTTTTGCAGTGAAGCACAAAGTAATGCATCTCAGAAAGATCCCGTTTTTATTGAGTGCACCAAAGCGTGCCAGCGTACTGTTTAACATACTGCTTAAGATTGATGATGATAAAGATACGCCTAAAACAAAAGAAGATCAATATCAGTTTAAGTGCATGAGTATTTTCACTGCTTTAATTAGCGTTGTTAGTTTTTGAGTTCAAGCAGCCAGTGGAGCAGAAGCCAGCCCAGACTTCAGCTCTGGAAAATATCAAACAAGTCCTATAAGTCTGCATCAATAAACAGTCGTCATTGACACCAATAATGACAGAAAACCCATTTGACAGTTGGCAGGGTCCGGATGATATTTAATAGAACAATGTCAGGGGTTTTATTTCTAACTACACAATTCACATTGTTTAAAACAATTAAATGTTATTTTAAGGGAAAATGTTAGTAGTCACGCTGCTGGTGTGAACACTATCGGCGGTGTTTCAGTTTAAGCAACATGTTTTCACCCCACTAGCGTCAGTTTTGGACGTTGACAGTTTCCACTTCTTACATGCAGTGTCTTCAAAATAAACTTCTGTCTTCATGGGCATAAACACTTATTAGGTTGAAATACTAATGCTTCATTTAGTTTTGTATGGGACATGAACAGGGATTTCCTCCGTAAAAGTCCTTTGTTAGTTGGCCCTGCCATTTGAGCTAGCTTGTAGTTTGGGTTGCGTTTGCATACAGACGCTTCAAGATGCCTTCATAGAATTTGTATTTGACGAGTTGGGAGTGAGACCAGGTTGCTTTATTACGTGTTTTTTTTGTTTTTATTCAGTCAACATATCATTATGAAGATAGGTTTTCTAAAAGTATAATTTATTGTGGTCCAATGTCTCCGCTGCGCATCGGGCCTAACAACTCCCTTGAACAGTACATTATTGCACGACACAGTACTGCCTCGAGTACCTTATTGCTTAATTATGGATTCTCTGGATGCCTGCCTTCACTGTCTATGAAACAGGTTTCAGTTATAGTTCATTGCTTGCTGACTAACATAAATCACTCAATCTAAGACAGTAGACGCAACCGGTCTCTTAGAAAACAACGTTTCCCCTTCAAATGACTGTTTTTGAATCACGAAATTATCTAACGGGTGTCGGGAAGAAAGATTTGATTTCCCACTTCAGTGTAGAGGAGAAATGTAATCAAGTAAACTGCATTAGAAAAAAATGCAGTGTGTGCATTTCAATACAGGGAAAGCATGTATTGGAAAGATTACAAACAATGTAATCCTTAGCTGTATGTTTATCTAAACGTCATTAAATCCAAACACTCATGTCTGTGTCAAGTAGGTGATACTTTGAGAATTGCTGATAAGAAGATCAATACATTGCAGATGATGTTTGCTTTCAGCTGTTTGGTGTAGCACAGGATGATACTGTGAACCCATCTGTGACATAAACAGATGAAAGACAGAGCGCCTCACATTTGAGTTGCTAAATAACCTGGATTGATGCCTTCAAGGGTGAATGTGCAAAAACATATTTTATATTGTAATGTGGTGCAAATCCCTCCATTTTCAAACTCTGTGGCCCTTTTTCTCCTGTCAACATCGACCCAAAATACAGCTCTTTCCTTTAAGGTTCAACAGTTTCACATAATGTACGTCTGACTCCATTCTACAGAAGCTGAACAGATATATTTGCAGAACACTGTCCAGCTACAGATACAATAGCCAAAAAGCAAAACCTCCTTTCTGAAAAATTCACTTTTTTGAGAATACTTTAAAGAAACTTTATTTGTTAAGGATATCCAATACATAATACAAAATACCCCATTAATACAAAAAGAAAAATACACAAAGTGCAGGAGGTTATTCCCACTTTTCCTGGATAATTTTGCAGATAGGAGGTTTTGCACTTATAGCCATCGATAATTGCTTGGCTTTATGGTCCAAATATTAACAAAGAGGCTAAAAGCAATTCATCAGTAAACGCTGACATCCTGCTATACTAAAATCCTTTGCTTTTGCACTAGAGACAGTTGCCTTTATTTGCAGCCTTGAGCATGTTGTCACATTGCCTTAAATTAATTCCTTAATGAAAATAAGCTTGCACTCCAACGCCAAGTGCCTAACAGTTTTCTGATGTATTAATTGCTGATGGCGAGCTCCGGCCTCAGTGCTGAGTTTCCTCGACATCGCCACAGCTAATGTGGAATGACAGGCGCTTCAGATTGTTCAGGAGGGCTTTGGTGGTGCAGCGCCCAGCCAGCAAAAGGACACATCAGCCTCATCAGGGAAGCTTTTCTAACAATGCTCAGGGTGTTACGTTGCTACATGATTGTATTATTGTTCCTGCAGTATATTGATGTAGCGGGTCCAGGTGGCGCTAATTTTAAGTCATTCTGGATCATGCATTATAATAAACAAGGCGATGTGGCTTGAAAGCAAAGTCTTTATCTTTATTGTCACTCTGGCTGGAGTAACATTTTTATTTAAGGGGACATCAAATGGAAATACTGCTAAAAAAAGGAGAAGAAAAGTAGTGGTTAGGTTTTTTTTTAAATGTATTTATAAAGCACTTTTACAAGAGATGGAACTCAAAGTGCTTTAAATAAATAAATAAAATGCCACACATTCAAATAAGGGCAGACAGTAGATGCTAAAACAAATTAAATAATTAAAAACAAACCATTAAGAATAATTTGAGAATTATAAGAATAACTAATAATAATAGAGTGGCGTTATAAGACAAATTAAATTAACAAGTTCTTTAAAATGTTCATGTTTAAAAGATATTCCATAATTTTGGAGGATACAAAAAAAACTGAAACAGAGATGTATGATTGATACTTTTGTGCTAAGCTAAGTTAGCTAGTGGTAGCTTGACAGCTTCACAAAAGGATCCAGCAGCTTTGGACAACTTCTTTGGCACGATATGTTTTTTTTTTTTACTCGGACATGCGAGCATCAAACAGGTTGCAGTAGTGACGGCTGAGCCAGAGGTATCAGGAAGCTGGCATCTCAGCATTAATGTTAGCAGTGTCAACACCTTGCAGGTTGGCATTTCACTGTTTAAATATGAAGTGAGTGAGTCTTCTTCCTGTCTTCACCTTTATGAACTCTATGAGCCATAAGACCGCTGGGCTTCCAGTCAGCTCATACACTATGTATGCACTCGTCTGAGTTACATAACACGTATTCTTAAGTTACCAATTGATTTTCACCAAGTTCTAAAGTAAGTTCCTCTCAACATAACAATCTTGCGTCAACACGTGAGCTAAAGCACACATCTAGGTTTAACATGTACACCAGAATGCCCATCCGAGGGAAGTCAAGTGTGCAATTGGAACTGGCAGAGAATTCAAATCCACTCTGTCACAGCAAAAAGGAGGAGTGCTGCAGGCTTTCTCTCATCCTGCCGTCTCTCACAGTCAAGTCCTGCACTTGTTAAATCTTCTGACAAGACGTATTATCTTCAAAGTGCAGACCTGCAGATTTGAGATGTTTCGAACAGAAAAGATTCCCGCAGAAAAGTAACATTTGAGGTGATACAAACATTCATATTTACACACTTAAGACGACAATCAATGGTAAGAGGCTTTCACCATGGATTAAAATGTTATTCAGAGGTGAGCTGTGACGACCCCTCCCTTCCACCAGGGGTCTGGGTCCTGTTTGCTTTATGTTTTTTCTTGCAGGCTGATGAGCCACACCCTGGTGGCTGCTATAGACATAACACCTGAAGATGGAGGGGTCGCTCCCTTGACTGGCTGGCCGCTCTCCTGTGGGCGACACTGCAGCTTATTTTGTCGGTTTGTTTAAGTTAGTTGTGTTACTCTTTAAATGAATGCCTATTTAGCGCTTTTAACTCATCTGGTCTCTCATCAGTGTTGCAGTCTCTGAGCCTGATTGTGACAGAGAGATTTGGAGGCATCTAGTTGTGAGGTCGCAGATTGCAACCCACTGAAACTTCTCCCGTGTGTCAAGCGTGTAGGAGATTAATGGCTGACGTGTAAACATGAAAACGCATATAATAAATAATAAAAAAGTGTTAGTTGCAGCCCTAAAGTCAACTTGTAAATAAACCAACCGAAACCTACCGCACCCACATTCACAATATGTAGAAACTTTCGACTCATTTGAACGATCTATCATAGTCTCATCTCTCAAACATTTTGTGATGGACGGATGAAGTCACTTAGGACAAATGGCTATTTACCTGGATTTCCCCCCTAACAATAGGCAATTAGATGCGCTTGACCAACATCAGACAAAGGAGATGCTGTGCTGCATTCATTCAAGGTGATATCATCACCTGAGGCCAGGAGGCGTCAGTCAAAGCCCATGCGTCCACCTCCAGACAGGCCTCATTTCCATGGATCTGCTGAGACTCGATGCTCTTCTCAAATCAAGCCTCTTTCAGGTGGAATAACGGAGGACATTTTGTATCTTTGGAAAAACAACATCCATATTTATCAAAAGCTATTTCCGTACACGTCTGTCTAATGTGGCATGGTGCTTAATGGGGATGTTTGCTTTGTTCTGACTGATGCATCTCTAACAAAAAGCTCAACACTTTTTGTAAGGAAAACCTGACAGCTAGAGCAACACAACCATCACGTACAATACCCTCACCCAAACACCTCCATATCACGCAAAGATATATTTTTAGAATAACTTTTTTTTCCACAAACGTTATAGTCTGTGGAGCTGGCATTTGATCATGAAAAGAATAATTAAAGTGATGCCTATATTAAAAAAAAAGCTGCTCTGATGCATGAGATCAACTGGTGGCTCTGTGCTGATAAGGCCTCTGAACTGACAGGAGAGAGCCTGTCTCCAAAGGCTATAATGCTGGTAGGCATCCATCATAGCTAAAGCCTCACTCTGGGCAAAGATGGTGCTGCATTTCAGCTTAATAACACCCAGCAGCTGGCAGGGTTGTCTGTCCTTCCCCTGCAGCCGCCTTCTCTTTGCATCAGGAGCAAACATAAGCCCACATCAACATCTACTCCACAGACGGCATTACAGGATGCATTTTAATGAGCCACCTTTTTTTTTTTTAAAAGGAGAATCTCCCCGGTTTTCTCTCCTGTTCACCTTTTGCCAACCCGGAGAGAATGACGAGAACACGATGGCCTGCATGGTGTCACATCTCCAGTCAAAATACAATGTGCAGCAACTATAACTCTTTCCGCCCACACACTCTCACTCTGACACCTCCCCACCCCCTCTTCCCGCTCATCGCAGCCACATCCTCCACCTCACCCTGCTCCAGTGCTTTCAGTGTGGCTCACGTGCTGCAGCACACTCCGATGGGTACCACGCTTCACAGGAAAGATTCTCCCCACTCAAGTCCAGAGGGGCACCAGAGTGTGGGGGCGTCATCCGGCTTCCAGAGGAACGGAAGATGTTGCTCCCTATCAATCTGATGAAGCAGACTTAATTAGTTGAGATATTTGAGCGTACATGAGGTTTGATTATCAGTTTTTTAGTTCAAAATGAATGTCTGATTAAATTAACTTTTTTATTTTTGTCATCTTTTTTTTAAATATTTGAATCCAAATATGTGCTTCTCAACAGGATATTATGTGACAGTTTCCTTTATATGTTGCCTTTAATTTGTCAACTGTCATTGCAGCCTCCAGGTCTCCCTTGAAAATAAATAAAAGGAGAACAGGAAAGAAGCAAAAGGAAGAGAAAAAAACACTTTGAACACACAAAACAATGGTGGCATATTAAAAATATTAATGAAAAAATGTGTTCTAAGTCAAATAAAAATAAGTAATTTACTGTTGAATCTGTTAGACGGGTTTTTCTGCAAGTTTGATTTGTGTGAAAGGAATTAAACGATCACTGCAATAATTTCCCTTTTCTAGTAGAAATCCCCACTTAACTCGCGTGCACGTTCTTTGTGTTTCACTGTTTCTCAGAGGAGACGGAGGAGAGCTCAAGTAGCCCACACACTGTGCGGTGTGTGCGGAGGGGTGATGCCTCGGGAGCGCATCACAGGACGACAAAACCCCACTGCAAGACGCAGTGCCAGAATAGAGCCGCTTTGGCACGAGAGCTGGTTCTTGTAGGGGAAACGGGGGGAGATCCTCTCTACGAAGCCCTAAACACACTTCTTATCATGCCGGATTCCTGCTGATCATCTTTGCTGGCTTGCATGTAGTGGAGAGAGAAGAAGAAAAAAAGGGGACCTCCACCGGTGGAGAGATCTGGGGATGCATGGACACGGTTATGGGTGATTAACGCCGTTCTGCAGCCGCAAAACAAGACTGGATATGCACACAAAAAGTGGAGATAAGTGAGTTTCGGGGCCCACAGGATGGACACTGCGGAGGTGATCCTCTCTGTGTTGGTGGTTGTGATTATCATAGTGTCGTTGCTGTCCAACGTCCTGGTGCTGATCTGCTTTCTGTACAACCGGGAGATCCGCAAGCAGGTCCCCGGTCTGTTCAACCTCAACCTCACCTTCTGCAACTTGTTGCTGACCGTGTCCAACATGCCGCTCACTTTGGTGGGACTCGTGAGTGAGGCTCAGCCGGGAGGAGACGGCTTCTGCCAGATCGTGGGCTTCCTGGAGACCTTCCTGTCCACCAACTCGATGCTGAGCATGGCAGCGCTGAGCATCGACAGGTGGATCGCCGTGGTGTTCCCCCTGAGGTACCACTCCAAAATGCGCCACAGAGACGCGGCTTTTGTGCTCGGGTACACGTGGGCGCACTCCGTGTCCTTCTCCACGGTGGCCACCTGCTTCTCTTGGGTGGGATACCACCGGCTTTACGCGTCCTGCACCCTGGCCAACCCGAGGGCGAACAGTCGGACCCAGTTTGTTATCTTCACGGTCTTTTTCCATTCCTTGACGTTTTTCCTGTCTTTTATAGTGCTGTGTGTCACATACCTCAAAGTGCTTAAAGTGGCAAGGTTTCACTGTAAGCGGATCGACGTTATTACGATGCAAACTTTGGTGTTGCTGGTGGATATACACCCCAGGTGAGCCCCTTTTTAAGTTATCATGTGTATTTGTATTGCTCGGACATATATATTACCCAATATCAATCTGTACTGTAGATTCATATTTGGATGACAGATGAGGGGGTGTCCAGATTGTTCAGTTGAAAGGGAGCATTTAGGAAAAAAAGAACAAAGTGTACCCCCCATCAGTAAGAGTATATGCAGCCATAACTCCTCATCATATTGATTAAAGACTGAAATGTTGCAGTTAAATAATGATGCTTTGCCATTTTTGACTTTTATTCAGAGGGAAAGCAAAATCTGATTATATTGAAATAAAAAGCAATATATAGTCTCTCTCTCTCTCTCTCCGCTGTAGATTGCTGTGTATAAGGTGCATACTGGAGTTCTAACTCCTGCCTGTCTTAACTCACACTGATGACCTCCATTTCATTAAATATGACTGGAAGCAGTGTGTCATCATGACATCACAGCCTCACACACAAACTGTTGAAATTGTAATTCGTGGGGATCCACACTTTGGGATGCATCAGTGCATCACAGCTCAGCCTCATATGTAACCCCTGCACAACACAAATACAAACAGGAATTCACCCACTCCTATACTGTAGCTGTCATTTATGATATTTCTAGAGACACTTTGTGGTCTTTCCTCAATGTGTGTCACTTGTGTTTCCAGTGTTCGCCAGCGTTGCCTGGAGGAGCAGAAGAGGAGACGACAGAGAGCGTCAAGAAAGATCAGCACCTTCATCGGCACCTTCATGCTGTGCTTCGCTCCCTACGTGATCACAAGGTGAGAGAGAGACCCTTGCAGGCGGGAGAGGGAAACCACGCTGGCACACTGCGGCGTACGCAGCCCTTTTGTTCTGCTGGTATCCCCCAAACCTCCCTCCTCTGCTGCCACCCCCACCCCCATCACTTCCTCCTCCTCCTTCCTCTCTGCTTACTCTCCACCCTGGCCAGAGTTGGAAGATGAGATTGGCTGACCTTGTGATAAGTAATATGCCTCTGCTCTGCTGTTGCTGCTGCATTAGCACTTTTCTCCTCAAGCTCGTCGGGTGCATCAGTTAGTCAGGTGCAATATCCACGAGCATCAATAACTGGAAAAGAGGAGATGTGACATGAGGCCAATAGGGTGTGAGACACATGAGTGATGTACGAGTGGACTGAGAAAACACTTTGTGTGTAGAATCATGCAAATCGTGCCCCAAACATACCACTTGAAAATTGTAAATACAAACTATTTTGGACATTGTGTCATTTCCTGTTACTAATATGATTAAATATGTTGATAACTTGCACACTAACTGCCAAAACAAGATCTGTGGATGACCCGATGAAGACCAAAAGTTAAATTGGGTTGTTCAAAACAAGGTTTTTTAATATAGGTAAGTGTTGACCTCTACATTACCTCTATAACGATACCAAATACTAATCATCACAGTTAGTATAGCAAAATATCAACTTATTTAACTGCCTTGTATTATAAGGAAATTACCCAATATGTGTAACTTCAGATGTCCATCCAACTACGACTTTAGAAGTTCACTGGAATTTAAACATCTGGTTTTAGGATACTTTATTTGTCACTTTTCCAGTGGAGACATGCTATTTACTAAAATCAGGCTTTGAATTAGTTGTAGGAGGGACTATTTGTTTTGTAATTTAGGTTAAACTCTTTATCTAATCATTTTAACCAAATGAGAAAAAGATGACGATGAAAAGACTGTCAAGTAGGATTAATGAATCCAGAGGATTAATCTTGAGTTTTATCTTGAAAATATCTTTCATTAAAATGGAAGAAGCTGGCGCGCATATATATATATATGACCATGAATAAACAAAGTTAAAATTTGAGTTTTCATGTACTTTGACAATGAGCCCTGACAGTCTGATGCGTTGTGAGTAAACTGGCAGTAATACATGACCATAACAGCACTGTACAAGCTCTCATTCTACAAATGACAGTTTCACTAATGACAATCTGCATTATTACGCCACAAGCTCCTGCACAGCCTCTCTGATGCCCATTTGTTCATCATGTGAATAGTAAAAGCCCCGCTGTGCGCTGTGGCAGCTGACTTAACCTGCTGTTTGCCCTGGTGCTGTGGAGTATTTTGGCAAATGCCAAAGATGGCTGCTGGCCCATATAAGGCCAGTGCTAATGTGCTGACAGAGCTTGATTGTGGGCAGAGTAATCATACAGAGTGCAAGAGAAGAGGATCAGCCATTCTTATTTTTTTTTTTTTTTACAATTTATGACAGCATGTGTGGTAAAATGGTTTTATACTTGACAAAAGAAATTTGTGAAAGCACCAATTTGATGTCTTTTATGAGTCACTTTGTGATGCAGACAAAAAGCATAGCTCCTTATGTAACCTTTTAAATAAAATATACAGTATTTGAAGCACTTCGACTGCTGGAAGAACTCACTGTCCTCTTTCCTTTATGGGTTTCTGCTTAGCCCTATATAATACTGTATTAAATAACAATCAGAGTTAATTGGCTGGTTTCCTGACGCTCATTACTGCAACGACAGGTCTGTTGTATTCTTCCAGTGGCTCTGCCTTTCTCTTTTTATCACATTTATGCTGTGGGCTGCAAATGAGAAAAAGTATAGCTTCACGCTGGAAATCCACACGCATGAGAGAAGGAGGGCGAAACTACATGTAGTTTCACTTGACTGCTGCCTAGATTTTTTACTTTAACAATAACTTAAGACATAGTCTTTACATAACTGCGGCAGGAGAAAAAAACTGCGGCCAACGACAGAACAAAAAAAAAAGTTGTGTGCAAACAATGTCTTGCAAAATGTATTTATATTTCCGCATAACAAGCTCAGGGCATGCAGGCCTTTTCAAGCTTGTTGACTTGCCTCCCCCCCCCCTGCTCTCTCTCTCCCACTAACCCTCTCTATTTGCTTGCCTGCAGGATTGTGGAGTTATTTCCAGCGGTGCCTATCAACCCCCACTGGGGGATTGTCTCCAAGTGCTTGACTTACAGCAAGGCGGCCTGCGACCCCTTCGTGTACTCCCTGCTCCGGCACCAGTACAAGAAGACGTGCACCGACATTATCAACAGGCTGCTGAAGCGTAGCTCCTTGAACGCATCGGGGCGTGGGCACGAGACCCAAGTACACAGCATACCCGCCGCAGAGTGACAGGGGCCGAGTGTTGACCCCGGCAACCGTCAGGGAAATACAAGGCTGATTTATCTTCAATGAAGAGGAGAACTAATATTGGTTGTTCCTGTCCACGTCTGCTTGAATTTGGTCTGACGAGCCGAAAAAATGAATACAAAACCCCCAAAAAAACGTGACTACAGACAAGGGCAAATCCTTGCACGGGAATACCACTGTGCTTGCATACTGAGTTCCCAGAACAGCAGATCAGTGCAGTGAGCTTGAGAGGACAATAAGCAACGGCAGATTTCACATCCACCTGGAGAGACAGATGTGCTCACCCAAGAAGAACGACCAGTTCCTATCCTCATTATGGAATCTTTCAGTCTGATCTGCTGTTATTATTTTCACATTACTCTGCTATATAGTCCTATTATCTTTTAAAAAAAACAAAAAGGATAGGAAATGGCTGTGTGTCTGTTTTAGTACGTGCAAAGTGTTTGCAAGTGAATGGTATGTTCATAATGTGTGTAGCACTGAAAATTAACCAAAACGTGTCAGTCCCCAAATTGTATTACAGATGAAAACATACAGCAGACAGCGCTGCTGCACATTTAGGCTCAGGTTCTAATCAGACTTGATGGAGGTAAAACACATACCCAAATTAACACATCTAAAGTCATTTTATTTTTGTAGTTGAATTGCCTTTCTAGTGTAAGAGCCAATGAAGGATAAAAAAAACAGTATTTGTCTTTCTGTGTTTCAACATTGGCATCATTTTGAAGAAAAAAAAATAGGCCTTCAAACCGGCTGCCTTTGCCGTCATGATGACTGACGTGTGGCCCTCAGGTTGTTTGGTCAAGTGAAGCGTGATCGACTGTACTTGGCCGGGTTTGTGCTCACAGAGCAGAGTAACCCGTAGAGACCGCATCATGCTTTCTCACACATTTGGGCAACATGGTACGGAATAAATAAAATGTTTTATTTCCTTCACTTAGCAGAGAAACTAATGGCATTATGTGATATATGATAGCAATGACAGAAATAGTCTCTGCCTTCTGTTATATTTACAATGTTTTTAGGAAATATGTATATGTTTTTTTAATTAGATGGAGATATATATATATATATATATATGTATTATATATATATATATATATATATATATATATATATATATATATATATATAAAGATGGTAATATCACCTTTTACTCTCACTTTGAATCGATAGATATTATCTATATTTATTTAGTCCCATTGCTTGTACAGTGAAGTAGTTTCCAGGTCTTTTTAAAGACCTAAGCCCAAGAGCCCTCTTGACTGACATTGTGTGATCTGTTGTACCTATTATATTAATGTTGTGTTCTGTATCAGAAGACCGGCAGCTCTGTATCAGAGGGCTTTTGACTGGGCTTCACTTGTTATAGAGGTGACTTGCTGTAGAAGCCGTAGTTATGTCATGGTGGATACACAATGTGTTTAGATGGAACATGAACGGGGCCAACCGTGAGATACTGTATGCATCACACGGTGCCAATCTCATCGATGATGCCCAGTGAGCCAAGTATTAGTAGCTGCAGTACACTTTTCTGATACCATAAGGGAAGATAGACACAAACATTTATGTATTGATGAATTTTTGCTTTTATTTTGTGTTCACAGATTTAAGGATATGACAATACAGAGAAGAAATGGTTGTTTTGGATATATGATGCATTGCGAATTACTGTATGACACTCCAAGACAGCTGATGCCTTAAATTCTGTAATATGTGATGGTTTAGAATGTTGTCATTCACAATGGAATATGAATATTTTGAAGAATATAGATGTATGCATAGGGTTAATTATTGCCTTATTCCAGTCTGTTCATTATCCAATAACCATCTAGAATCTGTATTTCTGTACCCTTGAATTGCTTTCCATTTTCGCTGATGTTTTGCACTGATGTAGAGTAGTAATTTTTCTCAAATTCTGATTATTTGGTGAAAAACTAAACATGAAACATAATAGTATGTGGAGAGATTTAGATAAATGACAACGTGAAAAGTATTTTTGTGACTCTTTGATATACGTACACGTAGTTTATGACAACACTGTATTCGTTTGAGTGTTACAGAATGTGCTGCATCACATGGAAATTAAGCTTGAACTGTTGTTGATGGTCTCAGTGAATTGAGTGTAATATACCTCATTTTGTTATGGTAACTGAGTTGACTGCCTGAAGTGTTTTGTTATGTACTTCCTAATGTATTAAACCACTCGAGGCTCGATGCTGAGGCTGCTGCTGCGGATGGCTGAGATGACAAACAGTTCATGGCGGTGGTGGTGAATAAATGAGATGAGAATATTTGGTTTTGATGGTGGTGATGGACATTTTTAAATCTTAAATTTAGACTACTTAAAGTGGCTTTAGATATGACCCTTGGGTTCTGGTAGAGCTCTAAAATAGTTTACTTAAAACAAATTTAAAATCAAAGTAATTCTGTGAGCAACTACATCTCCGATGCTTTGACAGCATGGCATACAATGTTGTTGTGGAATACAAACCAAACATTTTTTTGTACTTTTTTTACTAAAATAATGAATTACCTGAACTTTACAAGGAAATCTTACAAGGAAGGCAGTGAGTTTGCTTTTTCTCTCTCTCCGTTTCTCAAACTAGCAAATCAGTGTTTTGGCTCAAAATGAATTACACTGGTTATTTTCACTGTATTGAAGTAATGTGTCACCCAAATACAATAGTGTTTTTTTTTCCTCTAATGTGTTTTTAATAGTTTGGAAAGTAGTGGAGCTATTGCACTTGAGTAAATTCATTGAAAAACAAACCCAGCTTAATAAGGAAACCAGAAAAAGGTTGGTGAAGCGTGGAAGCTGCTTGCCTCCATCGCAACCAGTGATGAATCCGTGCCGCAATCACGTCTGTTAAGAAAGAACAGGAAGGCTTTGGCAAGAGTGTGTCAGCGTCTGTATCCGCAGCAATTCAAACTGTTTCCAGCTGCAATCATGTGGAGCCAGAGGGAAGCGTTTTTCTGTTCACACTGCAGCGCAGGTGGTAATGAAACAACATCAGTGGCAGGCTGAATTGGCCACGTCTGAGATTCTGTCCACCGCTTCACACCCTAGGAGTCCGTGATTATCTTCAGGTGGGTGGCACGGGCCGTAACGCACGGCTTAATCACGGTCGGCCTCAACCCACTTTGTCAATTGACCCCCCTCTGAGTGAGAGATAAACCACAACTCAAAGTGAAAAGTGGACACCTCGCTCTTTAAAACAAAATGTGTTCTCTTCATAACCCTTTTGACGTGGTACCAGGAATCCAAAGAGGATCAAAGCCGTGAAAGTCTGAATCTCCAGCACATGATGCTTTTTCATCTGGAATCTAAAGGTATACCCCTGATGGTGTTTAGTACAGTGATGCATTGAAGATGAATTTTCCTCCCAAGTGTGTGAACGTCATTGGTGAAATAGCGTAGAAGAGCATCTATTTTGACAGATACAGAGAAAATGACAAAAACAGGGTATGAAAAGGCCAAAGAATGCATGTTGTGTTTGTTGGATTCTTTTCTGCTGAAAACATATTACAAATAAAAGACTCAAATGAAGACTATTATGAATGCTGATGTGTGTCATTCAAACACCAAAAATCCCAACAGACATCACCTTGGCTTTTGCCTCCACACAGGAATGACATGTCGGGATTTTGTGAGGAATTGTGATGGGGGATCCAGCCTGACTCTGTGCTTTAATGATCAGTAAACAAAAAGCATGTGGTGCTCATTATCCCACATGTACTCCAGTTTGTCTCCCATATGTCACCATATGCTTTCTGTGAATGCTCAGTTATGGAATATGTGGGGGATGCTGCTCCACAATGTCACCAAGTAGGTTCCTTTGATTGGTTTTGCTTGTGTTTCACAATCTAAATGATCTTTCTGCAGTTTTCAAGGCAGCAGAGAAGAGAAAGAGTTCAGGGTGCAACGCTATGAGGAAACAGTACATCCTAATTGAAGTCATTTGTGAATAGATCTCCTCTCACCACATATTAGTGTGATGTCTTATGGTGTATTTTTTTGTGTTTTTACAGCATTATGTCCACTCTCTACATGACTGAATTTACAGAGTCCTCCTCACCATTCATTTTACCTGTATTGACTTACTTTCTGGTTAATAAATCCCTTTATTTGTTAAGTACACCTTTGTGTCTTCCATTTTTGTGACAGTTTTAGAGCGCGGCTGTGATAATGCCGTGCACACAGCACAGTTAGTGCTTTGTGAAGGGGGATGCAGTAGATACTAAAAGTAACAACAAAAGGTATGTGATTTGGAAAAAGGGAATTAATTCAAATTTGCAGCGAAAAAAAGAGTTATGGGTGTTTCATAACGTCACAAAAATTGCTCTCTGTCCCACTGAACAGACATCTAATTAGTGATGATAACTCTAAACACCTGTGAGTAGGCAGAGAGCTAATCAGCACACAGTGCAAACACCTGCGTGAGTGTGCAGCGAAGGCTTTTAATACATCTGGATCAATATCGAGATTAAGGTTCTCCATATTTTGTGCCATGTGTCGTGCACCTGTCACAAAACATGAATGACAGGTACATACTTCAGCTGTGAGAGAACCTAACAATTTGATGGTATTTCACCAAGACATTTCCATGTGTAATATATGATTATGCTATGAAGATAGTAATATTTCGTTTTCCAACTAAATATTACCAAGGCGACCTCTCATGCAGCGACACTAAATCCGGAGCATCCAGCTATGTGCGATGAAGTCGGGTGGAAGTCGGTTTGCTCATTACGGAAACCGTTTAACAGGGTTGTCTCTCGTCTTCACTGTTATTCACTCAGACTGTGCACACACTGCTGATCTGTCTGCTTGACACCAGCAGTAACAGAGATACTCACACTTTTTGTCATCATTAATGAGGATTTGTTGAGAGTTTCATCAACCACTTGACAGGTTCACAGAGTAAGCAAATATTTAGCGTTTGCGTCTTGAGAAATGCAATTTTCACCTGTTAAAAAACAGTGTCTTGTTAACTTTTTGCATGGTTCTCTCTTTGACCTTGTTCACACATATTAAAGGATAATTCTGTTTATTACAGCCGCGGTCTTATTTTGATCAAGGGCTTTTCTTGATGGAAAATATGTTTTTGACCTTGTCTTGACTGGTTTTGGCAAGAGGTTAATTGACAGATGCTTTATCGCTAGCCCTCTTCCAAACAGTTTCTAATGACGGCTTCTCAGATGGTTTCATGTAAACGAACCATCTGGTGTGTCAAGTTAATTATTTTTAGCCACTCCATTAGCACGGCTCTGGATATCTTAGCAACAATTGGGTGGATTGCAATGCCATTTTTTTCATTTTGATATTCATGGTCCCTGGAAGATAAAGTCTCGTGACTTTAATGTTCCTTCAACGTTGCCTCTAGCGCCACCATGACGTCAACATTGGGTATGTTGAGTGAAATAACAACTATTAGATGGACTGCCGTGAAACGGTTGTACTTTGTTCTTCATTGGCGAATGCTCGGAAGAAAAATCAAATACAGTATTATGCGTCTAAACCTCAATCAATGTTCAACTTCAGTCCTCCCCTTGCTGATCTGGTTATCGTCTTTGATGTCCATCGAGCCAGCAGAGGGTCTAATCTGTCTCGGAGGCTTCAGAGCCGCGGAGGGGCGAGAGATTAAGAGCTGGTTTACCAACGCTGCATGGCGACTCACTGTGATGTCCAGGCCGGCACTCTCAACGCTTCAAAGGCTGGACCAACTTCTGAAGAAGCATTGGCCTTTCAACCGCTGGCAAGGTCGGCTGGTGCCTGTGTCTTCCCACACATCTGCACAGTATCACAGCTGCAGGCCACAGCAACTATACACTGCACACTTTACACCCTCCTCAACCATCCCACCACGATCCACACCCACCCTAACTCAACTGTACCTTTTTCAGTGAATGTAGGGCTTGTTTTACCTCAAAACAGTACATTATTAAGATAAGTCTTGAGTATTTACCTTAGCTTACTATGTCAGACACTTTTTGAACTGTCTAAACTACAACTACAACTGCATGTCTTCTCTGCATTGCAGGGAAATTATAAATTTCACTCGTTATATTAAAATGGCTTCGGAGGTCACAGGTGTGAAGCTGATCAATGCCAGTTGCTCATATTTTAGCTCTACAGCTTTCCAAACAGGGCTGACCGGGCTATATATTTTGAATGCTCAGTTCTCACAGCACCCCGTGGAAGTCAAGTCAACATTGGCGCAGCGTTTGAAAGTTGGAGACTTCAACCTCATCAGCAGCCACAGGGAGACACTGATCTCTATTGTTTTTCCTCTCTTAAATCTTTGTTCTAATCACTTTACATTTAAGCCATTTAGATTGTATTTTTTTTTCTCAAAATACAGACTCTGGATCCTATGTATTCATTACACTTCTGTTCTACAGTCAATACAACATATACATTTCAAGTCACTGGTTATAATACAGAGCTGCAAAAAACATGGGAATATTAACAAGCTCTGACATGTCATACTCCCCACTGCTCTGAGGTGATGACAGGTGTGTGATCCTCTGATCAATAAGCTTTGGAGGAGGAGATGTGAGGTTGAGGTCCTCCTATAATTGCATACTGGCCAGAGAGAAGGAAGGCTGCATGGTGTTGTTGTCAGAATAAGCCAGTGATCCATGAAGCCCCAGCAGAGCTCAGATAATTAGAGCCTTTCCACTTCGAAACTCCCAAGATACAATTTCACTGCAGACATCAAATGAGAGGATGCTTAAAATTAGCCACAGTGATTACAAAATGGAGTGAAGTTTGTTTTCCATTTGGGATGTTCAATCAAGCAGGAGCGGATGTAAAATCCGAGTTCATTTCTAAATATTAATCATATAGCATTTAATCACTCACTGGTGCAAATGCTTCAACTTTATTCATAAATTATCCTCATTTCAATGTGGAATATCACATCCATAAGGAGAGAACATAGAAATTAATTCATGAAAAAATGTATGTATTATATTTTCCATTCTAGACCTACTGTAGATTTTCCTGTATGTGTCAGTTGATTCATTTTACTTTTATTTTGATGATAATATTCTATTTTTTCTATTTTAAAACTCTATTTAATATTTTTGTGCATTTGTTCACCATTATTTTTACTTTGCATTTGATGTTTGTAATCTCCAAACATTTTACAGTGATGCTTTAGTTCATGGGCTGTAAAATATTTCATACATTGTTCATTTGTAATTGGAAACATTCTTCTTTATGCTTTTTAAACTGTATGTTTGCCATACTTAAACATTTCTAACATGTTTTATTATTTAATTACATTATTTATTATATAAAAAGATGTTGAACAGTGCACACATGTGTTACACTTTTCTCTTTTAAATTGTAGCACATTATTTCCAGAAAAAGGTTATTTCCAGAAAACTTTTATAAATTATGGAATTATAAAATATAGCAATACCAACCCTTTTGATGTGTTTAAGCTCCACAAAGGTGCAAAAAGCTTGATAGACACCATGACTAAAATGAACACACTACCACATGAGCAAATAACCAATTTAAATTTGAGCAAACATAGTCTTTATTTAATAAATTGCCAAAAGCAAAGTGTATAAAAAACAAAATGACACACAAATGGTCACTGAGTCCAAGTTCTTTGAAATAAACGGTTGTACAAGTGCAAAGCAACAAAGCTTTTGTAATGGTTTACATAACTGAGTTACATAAGTTAATAAGTATGTACATAATGAAAGTCATAGCCATTCCTTACAGTGGTTAAAATTAGATGCTAGAACAGATTCCTTATCCGTAACTTGTATTTCAGTTTTCTTATGTGATTAGATTCTGTTAGTATTTATAGTTGTTGTCACGAGGAATGGTGGTAGATATCTTAATAATAATATAATATATCATATAATAATATAAATTGAAAAATGGGGTTGTGAACATAAACCTAGCCTTTTACAGAATACAGTGGATATGAAGACACGTTGAGATGAGAGCAGTCAAAACAGAGAGAGCTTATGCCTGGGGGGAAAAAAACAACAAACTAAAACAAAACAGAAAGACAAATAAAGCATCCCGTTTAAATTAATCCACGTTTTCAATCACACTAATTCCACTGACGGCACTCTGTAGGAATCTGGCGGACATCCAAACCCAGGCTTGGAGTTGACCTCAGTTTGATCAGAGCAGATGTTTGTTTTTAATTCTTCCTCATACAGTCATCATGTTCCCAGGCGCCTCTCTCTGGACCTGCGACCTTGGAGCGGCCTGACTGGCAATCTGATTGGCTGCTTGTTGAATTTTTCCATTATTTCTTTTATTCGTGACAGGTTGGTGCGTCCGATGACGAAGTCGCACCTGGTGGCGCCCATCTCGTAGCCCACCTCGCACTTCTTACTAGCGAGGCTGTAGCCTTCAGCCTTGGCTGATACTCGGTACTCTCCCGGGTTCAGCAAGCGCCAGTAATCACCATCAGAAGCTGAAAACACACAGAAAACAATTATTTGTGCACCTGTGTTTGTAGTGACTTGTTAGTTGGTGTTGAGGTGGACACATTCCCCGATGATTCACACGTGATCTCATGGGAAAGCAGATGTAAACCAATGCTTTGCAGGGAGGAACAACTAAAATAATGCTGAATGTTTCTGGATGAGAAATGTTGGGATGGGTGTATATCCTCATGAGTCTGCATTAGACACAGGATGGGAAGCCAAATCTGTGTTTTCTGTTTTCTGAAGCAGCCAACAACAAACTGACTGGGTTATCTTATGTCACACTTGGTAGGGAGTCCAGAAACCCAGATGTATGGACACAAGCACTGAAATGGTGAGTTTTTCGTGATATGTCCTTAAGTTAAATCACAACATGCATAACAGTTACATTTACACATGATTAGTGGAGCAGCAGCAATATGCTAATCTTGTCCTAGAAAGCTGAATTTAAAGAGCCTGTTATGCAGTGGCAAAAAAAAGCAAGGCTTCATCTAAAGCCTAAAATAAAAGTTGGAGAGTTCTTTGTGTTCTACTTTTGTGAAGGGAGGTGCTCTACATTCCTGCCTAGATTTTTAAAAATAGCTCTGCTTTGTCATGTTGGATTTCCTTGGTCTCTCTCTCTCTCTCTCTCTCTTTATGTAACCTGGGTGTGCTCGTGGGGTGTATTTTCAGCATTTGACAAACTCACAAAAATGACAGTGTTGCTTTTTTCCGGTCATCCAAATACCCACCTGACACATCTGAACTACCAGAGAGACAAATTAAATATGATGGCATGTCTGTCTCTGATGCTTATCTGTACTCAATCCAAACATTTACACGTGGACATCTGCGCTCACATTTCTCACATTACTCACATTCGGATGGCAGAAGGGAATCTAATTGTTTCCTGGAATGCGTCAATATGAAATGTTAATGAGCTCATTAATTCTCAGTCTGTTAAAACATCTTTCAGATATGAATGTGCATGAGTAGCATAGGCTTTCTCGGTGAATACCGTTGATTCATCCAGATGGGAGAACGACTGCTGTTTATTTTGAAGGTGCATACAGTTCCAAAGCAAATTCAAAGCAGCTGAAAAGGTACACTTCTATTTTCTAAGAGGTTTCCAAAAGGAAACCGTGCTTGTACTTAGTTCCAGGAATAATAATGGCTAATGTCCTTTTGAACATTCGATTTCACGCTCTAAGTACAACACTACTTGGCTTTGAATGCTGCACTTTTCGGCATCAGCAGAGATTGCCTGGAGGAGCAACAATCAATAGTCAAACTCAGAGCAGGAGGCTTGGACGACACTGGCTATGACTATGAATTGAGTCAGACTCCAACCGGCTCCAGCTGCTTTTGCTTAAGCGGTTTGTTCCATGTTACACTGGAGTACTAACTTACTGTAAGAGTGACTCATTCCTGAGGAATAATGTGAAGAGACAGTTGAGTCAGTGCGCCCGGGGGTAGCTTCTGTTCTCCTACTTTGATTGCAATTTCTCGCATACAATTTCAACGATGAAGAGAAAAAATATTCACATGCTGACAAAAAAACCCAACATTTATTTTGCATTGCTTGCTCACTCAAATGAACCATTAATTGCTTAAATCCCATAGAAGAATCAGTTGAAATGTGATGTTGTACCTGTGCGAATATCATGACTGATGCCCTCCACAGAGATGATGGCGTTAGCTATTCCACGACCTTGCAGGTCCCTCACCACACCTTTGATCCCACGATGCACCTGCACATGAAAAATGCAGCCATATGTGAATCCTGTTCCAAGTTTAGCCCATCAAAATCTACCTTTATAATTTAATACAATGTATATTACATGGCATGATGTATAATGTATGATCTTCAGTTCAACAGAACTGTTAAGCATGCTTTCCTCCTCAACCAGCTTCAATATTTAAAGTGTCCAATTTTGGGGCCCGATCTTCTGAAGTTCACATCCAAAGAGAGAATATAATATAACAAGTCTGATCAAAGTACGGCTGAGAATGGAGCCATATTTTGTCTGAATTTGGAGGACAAGACTTTTGCAACCCTCAGTATCCTTGTCTTTTACTGCACATTTCAGAGAGGGTTTAAATTGTAAAATAACAGATTCTCTTCTGTATGTGAAGACTATGTGACCGTAAATACTTTAGTGAGAAGGATAACAGGAACAAAGTGAAAGGGGATACCATATTCCTAAAATAACTCCAGAAATATATTTTAAAAGCCTGTGTTTACGTGCGTGCGGCTTGGTTGCGTGCAAACAGGTTTTCACGTGTGACTTTGTGATTTGGCTGTTTGCCTCTGTACCTGCTCCATGAAGACAAGAAGAGACTCGCGATTGTTCTCCCACTCCTCAGGCAGTTCGCTCTCATGAGGGAATTTGTCACAACCCACAAACATCGACAACTCAAAGCAGTTGGTGTGCAAAAAGCTGAAATCGTTCATACCTGCCAAGAGAGAGAAACACATCTGTAGGCCAGCGACGACTACATCAGCATTTTTCTCCAGTTATTGGTAGGAAGTTGTGGTGTTAATTAAGCCTTTCTTTGTTTCTCTGCCTTTGAATTCGTACATGACGCTTCAAACTAAAACCTGCAAGCTTTGAAACCGCCAAGGGGGTTCAGTGCTGAATATGCAGATGTGCTAAACAAAGCTCAAAGGATCAGAGCTGAGCGGAGAAATCCTGCATAACACAATGTCAGGATCAGTGAGAAAACACCCGGGCAGCAAGCAAGGAACACTCACTGCCAGCCGCAGTGTGCCAGGACGCTCCGTTGATGGTGCCGTCCTCCTTGGCAAAATCTTCTGTGTGGCAGACCCTTTGGTTGGCGGTCGTCATCAGGCGGTGGGTGGACGCGTAGGAGAAGGCCAGCCAGCGGAAGACGTGGTCATCCGGGGTGGGGGTCTGCTCCCTGGCCACCCCTTGGGAGCGGGTTTTATCGTATGGGAAGGTCACCACCAGCTCCCCTCCCTGGATGTTACCGCCCAGCACAAAGGGCATCTTCTCCATCCATGCGATCAGAGCCCGTGTCTCCACGGCAACCTACAGCGAGGGTACACAGGAGAGGCGAGGATAATGTAATTCATGCAATCATCTCAGCGCTGTGATTGCTAAATTAACTCTCACTGAAAACAATTTAATTTCAGGAGGCTCTCAAGTGGGAGTGATAACGCTGTTCACACACTCCCATGCTGTGAACCCATTTCACGAACATACATTCTGAAAAGTGAACACTTTAATCGCTGCTGTTTGGACTTGTGAATTAAACCAGCCCTCCTATCGCTAAGCGCTGGTGGGGCCGTTCGTGAGGCGAGCGGGGTTGGGTTTCCACAGCTTCCTGAGCACGGATGGGGATCCCGGCTCTGCACCCGCAGCAGCTATTCTGCAGGTTTCGTGTGACTCACCAGCGGCTCTCGGTAACGTCAGAACTCCAGTGAGGATGAGCTTTTAATAGATCGCTGGGTCTATTTTAGCTCGCCGCCTCTTCGTCACAAATAGCTGACGCGTCTCCCAAAATAGAAAAAGCGCTGGTATGCCCACGAGGCTGTTTTAACCTTTACAAGATGCAAATGGTCTTTACGGTGAGATTTGTTTGTTAAACTGGAGGAAGCGCAGGACAAGGACATCGAGTCATAATTTGTTACCTTTTTAGGTGAAGCCACTGGAAACTAGATGACAACAATCACACTATTAAAGTTGAAGTTGCAGCCTTTAGATTTTGGGGACAAATATGTTCTTTCTGTTTGTAATCATAGGGATGCTGAAATATACACATTAAATAAGTTCAAAATACCAAACAACAGTCAATCGCACTCACTGAGGCATTTTTGAATAAGTACCACTCTGGGATGGGCACATGGTGGTTGAACATTTTGCGAGGGATCCACTTCTTGGCCTCTCCTTCCCACAGTATGGAGTTGAGATCGGGGAAGTTGTGGTGAATGTCTATTCCGTCACTGCTCCATCGACCCAGAGACCAGCCACTGAGCTCTGAACCCTTGGCAAAAGAACACGAAAAAAACAGACCAAATGTGAGGGAAAGTCAGAGAAAATTATAGTTATTCGGGGTAGCAACTGTTCTCTAATCGATGGAGAACTGTAACATGGTTCAGACGGCTTCCTGGGAAGTGTAGAGTTAGGCGATCATCACTTTGCCTCCCTGCTATCGCAGCTCATCCCAAAAAAAAGCTATACTAAACTGTATAGATGCAGAGTGGGTATATTCTAAGTGAGTGCAGCAGGACCTTTACATTGGCGTATCAATGTCAATGAAAAAATAGCTTAATGAAGGTGTATTCATCAAATTAACCGTATTAAAATGTGATTATTTGATTATCATTATTAAAATATTTCCTGTTTTGTGGTTTTCATTATGTATTGTCTTAATTGTATGTCTTTGTATTGTAATTGTTTTTTGAGAAAACTGAAACTTTGCAGTTGAAAAAACTTGATTATTTGAACTGAAAAACTAAAACAATGGCCTGTCGACTGTCCTTATACATGCCACCAAGAATTGTACAAGCTAACAAAGCCCTGTTAGCTTTTGATAAACAAAGTGTTAATAGTGTGCATTTGTACATCAGGTCACCAAATTACATGATGCCATTCACAATAAAGCTCTGTCAGATTTTTTGTAATCAAATTTTGGTTCAGAAATATTATGCCTTTCATCACGAGCAGGAGTGCAGCTGATTTAAATTTGTATTTTATTATTATTTAGTATTTCCTGCTGTTTGCACCAGAGCCCAGCGCGTGATATGAGGTCACTAACGGCCGTCTTACAGACCTACCATTTCAAAGGCTTTCTCGTACCCATCGGGGTTGATAGATGGCAACAGATGGATTCTAGTCTCTTCCACCAGGCGACGTATCCGCTGGTTGCCAGACAGATACTCCAAACACATGAACTGCATCAGCAGGAGGAGCAGCTCTCGTCCCAGCACCTCATTACCATGGGAACCTGCTGTGTAACGAAACTCTGGTTCACCTGGCCAACAGGTTCGCAAAAGAAAGAGATCAGAGGATGAGAAAGAGGGAAACATGAGAGAGGAAAACACACAGTGTGATGTCGTTGATGTTGTTAGTGTTATCACCGCCAGGAGAATCATGCGATCGTGTGAGTGTGTGCGTTCGTGAGTGAGTGTGCACCTCTGTGTCTGTCCACGGCTAATCTCGCTCACCCTTTCTAACTACATGTATTGGGCATCGACCTCACGTTGACACGCATACTGTCGGAAAAATAGATTTGAAGCCACAAAGCTAAGAAGCACACATGCACAAAACCTTTGCAGTTATCTGCATTGATTAAAATCTGACTGTATCTGTTGTGTGAGACTTAGTGAGCCGGTTGTGGGTTCAATCACGCAACACAGCTGTGGTTGTTGCAGACGCACCTGGTGGAGATCTGCACTCCTGAGTACACCTTTCTAGAAATCCTGTTGCATTGAAACATCTGTTGTCTCAACTGTACTCACCAACTTCATGTTCTCCTGGGTTGTCAGAAATCTCTATGGCATACATCTTGAGGCCACTGTGGCTCTTTCCTATGTTATAGATCCGAGTGACGTTGGGGCACATTTCATTGACCACCTTCATAAGCTGTGGAAGGTAAATAATAAAGCATCAGCTCTTGATAAATAATACAAATCAAGTTTTTGGATTCAACTGTTGGACACTTAGTAAGGATTATTTAATGTGAAAGCAACACTTCAGGCGCAATAGGAATATTTAGCTACGAATACTGTCCCTTTCCTTCTGTAAAACCATGGATACAGACAGCTTTTTAGGTAAAAGTGATGTCACGTACTTCCATTCACCAATCAGGATGCCAAGTATTTCAAGTATTTTTACTTGGTGGTATACTGCTACTTTAAATGCCGGGAACTTGTTATAGGAAATTTCAAAAAATAATAACGCCAGTGCAGTGTCAAAGACCTTAATTAATCAAACTGGAGAAGGCAGGAAAAGCAGTCTAGGTAATTAAGAAGACAGGCTTGTGGAGGAGCTGATTACAATGGCAACAACTAATAATGTACCCATGTGGGCATGAGTGGAGACACAAAGAGGAAGTGCAGCAGGAAAAAAGACTAACAAGCTGTTAGGAAATGTGTGTTTACTTGCTCTTCCAGCTGCTGCAAAAGTCATTAACCAGTAAGGAGTGATGGGGTTTTAATTAAGTGGTTGAATTTGGACTTTTCCAACCAAGCTAATCATTGAACAAACATCTGGTTGTGTTCATAAAACAAAGCATTACAAGTCAGCTGTGACTTCCTTGCTTCCGCTTTAGCATTCCCTTGATTAATTTACCTGGATTGTATTTACCAGGATCAATGTAGAGCATACTGTCTGTTTTTTACAAATACTATCTTCACTTCATCACCACTAAGTGGTTTGTGCATTTTTAGGCTTTATACAGCACATGGATTTATTATAAGATAATAAAAGTGATGGATTACAGCCAATATATCAACCATTACAGCCACCTAGAGCGAGCAGAAAGCTTACTTTTTTTGGTCTGATGCACGTCCATTAGTGTTATGCCAAGGAATCTCATTAGTGACATCTCTTTATACATTCATGGCAACAGAGTCTTTGGTGTTTTTCACAGGGTTAAGCACTCTGCACCCGAAGTTCAATAGCGAGAGGCGAGAGGCAGCAAAAAGCCGCCATGGCGCTGCTCAGGCCATTGAAAATAATGGGTTTAAGAGCGCAGATGTTATGTTGTCTTGTTCTGTGTGAAAGACTCTTTAGCTGTGAGCCACTGGCTCAGCAGTCACTATGTTGAGAGCCATTGAGAGACAATAGATATGCTCTGAATTTAAATGTAGCACCTTTAAACTAATGTTGTCATTGAAAATAGGTTTTTTCTTTACTGGGGTGTGACAGGAAAATGGCAAGATAATCTACAGGCTTTCTCTTTTATTTGATAAAGTCTTAAACTATATCCACGCTTTGACAATACCAGCATCCCCAAGACTGCTACAGTAACATTCAGTCGTGATCTACGAAAAGGACAGTCCTTCAGCAATATAAGAGGTATCTTTGAGCTTCTCTAGTGGGCCATGTACTTTATTTGACAAGCCACAATGGGCTATTTCCACTTTGAGGTTCTCCTGCATGGAGAAAAGAAATGTCAAGAATGAAAAGGCTTTAGGAATTTTAAAAATAGTCATTTTCTTTGTGAGGGTCTACTGTCGCTGGATACCCTGTGTGACATTAGCCTCAAAGAAAGAAAGATTAAAAAATAAATAATAATAATAATTTCGCTTCATTCCTGGTATTTCAGGCTGTCACACCAGAACAAAGAAGCTTTACAGTGAGCCATAAGTTCAGAGCATTAATTGGAGTATTTGTCATTGTGGGTCAGCAGTTTAGGACACCTGTAGTCAACTGTTTAGCACAGGGGAGCTGCTACATTACAGACGATTGCGATTCCCAGCACTTGTACCTTCGCAACCACTCAGTCATAGTATAAGCAGTGACAGATACAGCTGTCCTCCTTCTCAGTACAAACAGGCTACTGTTCATGACAACGATATGAATAAGTAATGACACAAGCCAGGGGATGCTTAATGCATTTTCATGTGGCTGGCAGCGCTCACTTCATTTGTTACCGTTGCACACTTTGTTCTTGGAAAGGACACCGGTTGTCTGGTGTTGGCTCGCAGTTACACAAGACGTTTTATTGCTCCGCGCTCTGGTGTCTTTGAATAAGCAGGCGGCTTATATCTGTTGTTTTCTGTTCACTGTGACTCACCTGCCTCATTTCTTTGTAGCTGTGGTGTCTGAAGTCCAAGACGTCTGTTGTGATGACCTCATTGCGTCTGTGGTAATAATTATTGGGATCTGTGGGGAGGCCGAAAACACAAAAAAGGAGGTGGATGAGTTATTTATTATTTGCAAAGGAAAGGAATGATCAAGCGTGTGCGGTGTATTGAAACTATAAATGTTGAGCACCTGCTGTCTTTGTAGTGTGCCAGGGCTTTAAGATTACCACATCAACACAAAGGAAATTAACTTCTTTTAGTTTGTAATGCTCCTGGCACTCGGCAGTTCCACATTAATATCTCAACAGCAACCTGTCTTTGCAGAAACAATGTCCCAGTTAGTGATCTCAGTAGAACTTGCTGTTTGGGGACAATTATTTCAGGAGAAAATGTTCCTGTCAACATCCTCCCAAAATCTCAGCACATACAACCACAATTATTTTAATTACACGATACCAGTAGAGGAAAGTGGGGCAGATTTGTGTTTTGGGTGAACTGGTCCTTTAACCAAATAACTAATGGAGATTTAGGTCAATAAAATGTCTACTTTTCATAACAAAACATTGGATTGTAACACAGTTGGTTTGCTTCCCATTTCCTACTGGCAGTCAACATAGTCTTTTTTTTTAACCATGACGTCAGTCTTTCCCGAACCATAACCAAGTGTTCATTAAACCTGTTTTCCAACTAAATGAGCGCACATATGCAGGTTTTGAAACACGGGGAAGCACACAGAAAATAGGCGACAGATTCCTTTCCCATTGCCAGTAGACGAACGAGTATGCCTTTTTGTTTCTTTCTCTGGTGGTTCAGACTCAACTTCACAAACAAGAAAACAGCAAAATAAAAAATGTTGCAGTTCCATCCGTTACTTATACAGTCTCTCTTTTAAACTCTCAAACCAGAGTTGGTGATCGTTGGTCAAGTCATTTTAACCCAAACCATGATCTTTCTCTAACTCTAACTAATTGGTGTTTGTGCCAAGACCTAACCAATCCATAATCATTTGCAGTGTTAGATCAGTCTCTCTGTAGTCCCAGATCCTGTATCATCTGGACTTTTTTACCCTTCAGTGGCAGGAATTATTCATGTGTCTGCTTCGTCCATACAAACCCGTCACCTGGCATAGGACAGCCAAGGATCTCCACTCGCATACAGATATTTCCGTTGTGAAACCAAGATCGAGGGTTGACTCGGATGTATCGGCCGACCACTGGCGCTGGGAAGATGTTCCGGACCGGGATCTCCTTTTCCCTATTGCCAGTGAAGATCTACTGAGGCAAGCACATTTCTCCAGTCGGTGAATAAAGAACAGGATTTTAGATTTTGTATGTAAAGTGAACCTTAGTTGAATTTCATTCAATTCATTTGTTGGTTTTCCATGAACAATGCGTTTTAATCAACAGCTGGAAATGAGACAAATGAAACCTACAATGTATTTTATTGTACCTCGATGTTAAAAAAAACACCTAAAAAAGTTAATTCAATTAATTAGTCACCATGTATAAAGGACATGACACAGAGTAGATTATAAATTAAGTCATGTCCTTTTTGAAAAAAAGTTGAAATATTTGCTATGCTTTAGTAAACATAACTCAAAAGCAAACACGATCGTTCATGCACCTGTAGGACATGATCACACCTTAATACCACCGGGATTTTCTTGTGAATTTGATCACCCTCTCATTTCTTCTCTGCACCTTTTGGCATTTTGCAAGACAAACCATGCAGTTGGCGTTTGACAAAAAAGGTGTGCGAGTGGGTGAGCGGGGAGCTGGTAGACTGAATTACTGCAGGGGCATTATCTCCCACATCTATGACGTCACCACCAGCCAAGGGAGTGTACAGTTACACCAAAATGTCATTAACTGGGACTTGAACCACAGTAGGGAGCAGCGTGGATATGATGTTCCTCAAAAGTATAATCTGATTTGCATGTCTATTGATAATAGGATTATTAATAATGTTACTGTTTTACTGGCTGGATTGCTGCGTTCGTTGTTTTTTTTTACTATACATGCCTATATTTGGTTTCCATCTATTCAATTACATGAAGTGCAGAGACATAACCAGGATGAGGTTCCCTTCTGCTTGAGGATCATCAGTATTTACTACGGCCTCCAAAACTCATTAAGCTTGGAAATAAGCAGATATCTACATGTTCCTCTGTAATTGCTCTCAGGCAACAATCATTTTTCTATCACGTTCCAGTCAACAAGGGACACACAAAACGAGACTCCTCATGTCTACGCGGAGAAAGAGTAATAATGCTTTTAGATATCATGAGTCATGACTGTGACTCACCAAGTCCTCCGAGCCGTTCTTCAGCGTGATCCAGGTGTGACTGTCGTTGCTCACCATGACCTTGTACGAGGTCACCCAATCGCTCCTGTTAGCGTGAGGAAGAGAAGAAATATTCCATCAGGCTGAATCCAATGCAAATGAGGCGACTGTGAGCACACGTCCAGACATGCTTAATTCTCACAGGGTGAACGTCTGTTTAAAAATAGCAGGATTGGAGAGGAGGTCAAATAATTTTTTATTAGAATTGTCACTTGAGCCTGTTATCACTTAAAGTTTTGGAATAAGAGCAAAAGGGAAGTTTGTCTAGCAGATGATTTTTATTTGAAGTGGAGTTTTGGTTCTGGATGATCGGGCTGAATCTCCATTTTGCTTCATTTCATTCGATGATTTAAAAAATCAGAAATGCTGGCGGTTCATCAGGAGTCCAGAACCAGTCCAATAATGCACTGTATTATTTATGTGTCTGATGCTATTAAGAATTCAAACTACATCAACGTCAATTTATGTTAACTGAATGGCTTGACATTTTATGTAATGCACTTGCTTGCTCTGTTGCCAAGAGTTTGATGAGAAGATTGATACCACTCTCAAGTCTGTACGCTAAAGATGAAATTACCCAGCTGCCTTTTAGCTGAGCTTAGCACAAACTCTGTACGCAGCTAGCTTTGTCCAAATAATAATAATAACCTACCAGCACCTCTAAAACTCTTCTTTTTTATAAATCTGTACACAAGGTGAATTGAAAAAAAAGGACAAGCTGAAGTTGCATGCTGTATATTTTGGCACCAATATCATCTAACTTAAGAAAGCAAAGAAAATTGCACATTCTCCCACAAGTCAAATTATTCTTTTAACTAGGAGCAATTTACACCTACACATGAGGTGAAAGTGCATTAAAACAATCCAGATAGATTCACTAAGTCACTAAACAGATCATATATTGCTTTGCATGTTTTAGCCAATCACAGCTGCCCATTCTGCAAGCCACATTAATGTGTTTTTAGTCATTTTAAACAATTTCCCTACCTTTCCAGACTGGCTTCCATCAATTTCCATACAATGCAAAAATCTATCGGTCCACCCTTAACACTTGTTTGAGACAGAGCTCTACCCGTGTGAGCAGTATGTAGGTTGACAGTGACTCCCGTGCTTCTGGATGAAGACATCAGTGCTGAGCAGGTCCAGCTCGGTAAGAATTCCCAGTTCTGCTAATTAAAGCACTGTTAGAGACAGAAGCCCCTGAGCTGGCACCGCAGACAGTTACATGCCCTACACAGCTAATTGCGGGGGAAATACTGTCTAAAGCTTGGCGTGCTAGGCCTTGAAGGAAAATTACAAACACAGCCTGATAAAGTATCTCCCCATGCTCTCTAACTACACAGCAGTTTCCAGAAGTCTGTGCTCACCCTTTCCAATTAAAAAGCACAAAGGCCAAAAGTTGTCAAATATTACAGAGCAAAGTCAGAGGTGAGGTAGATGGTAGAGGAATAAGGATTCCCTACAATCTACCTTCCGGTTTCTTGAATATAGGCCCCTGGTTAAATGCAATACTTTAGTTTATCGCTTTATTGTTACCAATTCCTTTTATTAAAAGGTATTACCAAGACGGGTGCCTCTTTTTTAGAAGGCATACTTATTTGAAAATGCTACCCAAAAGCCATGAACAAAATCCAATTTAGGCCACAAGCCTTTATAGTAAGGTCTAATAGTAAGTTTTCTATATTGTTGCCCAACACAGTATGAGTTTGAGTCAGCATAATGGACAATCCAGTCTTGTTGAAAAGTGTGGCCTGAATGATTTGAGGTGGTTATTATGACTAACAGGTACACACACACACACACACACACACACACACACACACACACACACACACACACACACACACACACACACAATCTCAGAGTGGATTTCTCAAGTATTTTTTTAAATGGGCAAAGGTCATAAGGTCAATAGTTGAAACTATTGATTCCGGGCACTTTTATGCACTCTGGAAACTTGTTGGGCTTGTTGTGTCTAAACACTGGGGCAAAAATAACTAAAACATGTTTTAGTTTGGGGAAACAACACAGCTGTAATATGAAACAATGCAAATCAAAACAACCCATTATCTTGAGTACATACTGGGTAAAATGAGATTTTTAGTGTGAAGTGTGTCAGAAAACATGACACTGACTAAACAATTACTGACTAAACAATTACATGTTATTCTGTCTGTATATATAATACTGCTATTGTGGATTATTTACTGTTTGTATTGCTGTTTTACTGTTTATTTGTATTACTTGTTTTGTATTTTATTTTACTTGTTTTACTTTGTGTCTCTTGTGTGCACTTTACCTGTCTGCTGCTGTAATCCTGCAATTTCCCCACTGCGGGACTAATAAAGGATTATCTTATTTTATTTTATTTTATTGAACAGGATAATCCATATTTTAACTTTGCCTTAAAAACAGCACTAAAATAACACACACTCTGGTACAGCAATTGAAGCCACAGGGATGCGTAGTCGGGTTGTAATTTTAGAGTAAATATATTTGTTTTTTATTGTATACTCAAAATGAGACCCGGCAGATTACTGTACTGATGAGCTGAGGCATGTGGGAGGTGAGACTATACCCATGGCTTTGTATAAATTGCCATGGAGACTGGATGGTACTATAACTCATATCTTAATGAGCTTCACGGACACCGTGGGAAGAGCACAGCAGAGATCATCACATGTCTGTAAACACTTACTATAAATATAATTAAACTGCATAGTTTAAAATATAATCCCTACTTGTTATATCGCTCTTTTTTTCAAGTCATCGGAGTGTGATGAACAAGCTCACAGTGCAGTAAAATCGTTTTTCTCCTGTGTTATTTCTATAATGTAGTGACCTTTTAGCAGAGATGAAAGACGGAGGCTGTACTCAAATCAATCAAACTCATAAATCCATAATCCCACAGTGAGGGGATCGGAAAAGACTTGTGAAAAGGGCAAACACCAAAATTGAAAAGCTTGTTTTGTTTATTTTTGTGAAGTCAAATTTTCCAGTTCTGTTTACAAGGAAAGTCATTTAGAGTTCTGGAACAATTATTGCTCTCCGTCTACTTCCAGTTTTCATTTCCCATGGTTAATTTTAAACTTGTACCATCTGTAATTTAATTTCCGGCCCATTACTGTGCTTAGATTTACATTAGCCGTGCTAACCATATTGCTCTATGGGTCCACCACTTTGGTCTAGATCAACAATATCTCTACTCTTTTGGATGGATTGGCATGACATGTTGTACACACATTATTGGACCACAGAGGAAGAACCCTCCTGATGTTTCCTCCAATGCGACCCTCCAGAGTGATTTCAGGGTTTTGAGTAAAATGTCTATTGGATGGATTGCCATGAAAATCTGGTACGGACATTCATGGCCCGTTGGTCTCAGCCGTACTTTGTGTTTGGTGCTAATGACCAATTGTTTGCATGCTAACATGCTAAAGTGAGATGATGGACATGGTGAACAGCATGTTTGTTAAACATTGGCATGTTAGCATCATCTTTGTGGCCATTTTAGCATGCTAACGTTAGCATTTATCTCAAGGCACAGCATTACATAGCTGCTAGCTGTCTTTGTATAAACTTCATGATGCCAACTTGTGCATGGAATGGACTTCTGATCTAAAATCAGAGATGTCACAATGCAGGTTATTAAAGCAACATGTTTTTCATGCATTTAATATCATTTTTAAATATTTGTCTCATATTTAATCTTTATTTCCTTTGACCCTCCCATATATGAACAATAGGGATCTATATTAAATGTGCGGAATTATCAAGCTATGTGAGAGCTTTTCTTTCTCTGTCTACAAAAAGGAATGTTCTCTAACGGTTTCAACCAGATATCACCAGGATTTAAAGCAAATTCGAGAACTGGCATAATATCCCCCACGATTAGCGTTAGCTTGGATGAGAAAATCCTCGTCCTCGGCCATCTGCAACTCTCCATGCATGTCTGCTTGGTTCCTACTCACGACCAGAGGGAACTTCTGCCTTGTGTGATGACCCCTGTGAACTTCGTCAGCCTCCTGGCGTCCACCTCGAACCACTGCAGCGGGTCATCTCTCCCAGCGCACCAGGCCCCATCATAGAGGTCATCTTCATAAAGGCCAGCCTGCAGGCCAGAAACATCCGTTTTATTCCAGATGTCCGTGTGGAAACACAAGCACACAGTCCATGGTGGGAGCAACCAGCGCTGGTCGACTCCACTTTGCTTGTTTTTGTTACATATTGAGCTGAGCTGTGCTGAGCTGTTTAGATTTGATCCTCTGAATCTGAAATATGCTGTCCAGGTAAGAATCAGGAGATAAATGTGACTTCTAACATGATAAAGAAAGCATATTGAGTGTACATTTTTATAAAAGAGTTCCAGGCTCCAGGCGGGCTCATACCTAATTGGAGTGAACAAAGGCAAAACAAAGCCAGCGAAGTTTAGTCATTGGAATGAACACGGGACACGTCTGTGTCTGAGTGTTGATGGATGGAACATGAGGACACATTTTCTTGACACCTGCTCGGCTCAACAGCTGAAAAGTTTCCGCTAATAATGAATAAAATACTGCTCTCTCCATGAAGCCTGTAATGCACCGGTTGACACTGTTAGCACAGACGGAGATGAGTGAACAGTTAACACTGTGGCACACTGCACTGTGCAAGTACTGCAGAGCACTATCACTGCGTCTGTGTCATGACCGTAGTCTCTTGGAAGTACTTATTTTACAAGGAGCAGTTACTCAAAGATCTGAACACAGATATATGGGACTTGACATAATACATCAAATCGACATATTCTCACCTCAAAGAAGAGTTAAAGATATAGTATGCAAGTTAACCTTTGGAATTGGACGAGTTACTGTACGTTCATATCAAAAACAAAGTGAAACGCTGACAATTTATGAGGTTTTGTGAACTATCCTCGTGTATTAATTACTGTATTAATTATAAAAAATGTGCATTACATTAAAGGTATTGATTAAAGTCTTTAACATGAAGAATTTGTCCTGTACATGACGTTTCCTCAAGGATAAAACTGGATACCTAAGTTGAAATCAAAGTTATGCAATCTTACACGTATACATATCCCAAATCATAGCGTGGCTCTGTGCTTGAAACAAGCTAATTGGATGAAACAAAATAAACAATAGCCATAGTTTCATTTAATAGCAGTTATGAGAAGCACGCTCCAGCCTTAAGAAGTAAGTGTCCAGCTGCTTCCAACCAAATTCCTAAAGCAAAAATGCACGTCTAGATTTATCGCTCAATGATTTGTGAGATTTGCACATACATTTGTCTGCCAAAGAGAGTCTTTTATGTCAAATAGCAGAATATCTCAAACATATATATAAATGGATTTAAAGGAAATATTGAGAATGTCTAACCAAGTATCTACTTCTGCTTCTAATCCAGGTGCAGACCAAGAACCATTTCTTTTCCATCACAAATATCCTATAATTCTGTCACACTATATATTTTTTGCTGCAGGATAAGGATGCTTATTTTAAACTATCAAAGTATTTCTATAAAAAATATTACATTTTTAGAGGGCCTTCAGTCTAAAATGTCAACTGTTAATGTTTTACTATGAGTATAAATCACCTTTAAAACTTTAAATTGGTCACAGAACTGTTGCTGTCTGTAATCTCAACAGGCAACACCTGCTTTCTATGTGGTTTCTCCTAATTTGCAGATAATTGTTCTGGACTATATCTCTGCCCATCTATGATTCCTGACACACACACATACACACACATACACACACACACACACACACACACACACACACACACACACACACACACACACACACACACACACACACACACACACACACAACAACAAATCCTTTGTTTTGTGGATTTCCTGAAGCATAATGGCTTGTCTTGTGTTGTGTTGTGTGGATTAAGAGCATGTGTGTGTGCTTCATTAATTGTTTGCAGTGCCGCTTGCAGAAGATGAGGCACGCTGCACACATGCTAATACCCTCAAAGCAGCTTTACAGCTCGCACTAACAGGAAATACCTCTTCTCTGCATGCCAATCCGTTCTGTTAGGTTTGGGAATGTGCCCTTGGTTTTATGGCATATTAATTTCTCTGTTCATTAGCTTTTAGAGTATTAAACATCCATATTTTTCCAAGCAAAAGCCAGTTAGCAGCCATCATCTTTCCATGGAGCTTGAATGTGAACATAAACTGATCCTGAAATTAAAAGATGCTATCTCTGAATCCTATTTCCTTTGTATTGCTGGGATGGATGGGGATGACGCTTCCACGTTGGCGGAATTGGGATTGCTCAGGATACCAGGCGAGCCCCTTCTGCTAGGCTTCCCCCAAATACCAACACTTTACATTCCTGTCTTACCTGAATGTTAAGACGACCTCTGTGCGCTCCAAGGCCGTAGCGTTTTGTAGTTGAAGCATGAAGCTGGAAGTCATCAATCTTCACTGTCTCCAGTCCCATTGGAGGGCATTCTGGGTAACGAGAATGACAAATTGGCTTGTGACGGTAATGTTATGTATCACGTGTTGCATTGCTCCAGGATTATTGCTTTCTGCACAGTATAGCTCCTCACTCCTTGACTCAGCAGTAATGAGCAGTTTAGACTTTTGAACTCAAACGTGTGAAGCAAACAAGACAGCAGTCAAACTCTGTGTTGCTCACTTAAAACATAATGTAGTCATTGTGAGAAATTAACAGTTTCACTTAGATAATGTGAAATGCTCAAATTAGGGCAGAATGTGATTGTTATAATAGCGTTTCTTCATTCTGCCTCTGAACCAAATACAACACTAACTCACGAGGCAATCTTTTTATACCTGGAGTTATGGTATCAAGATTAAAGTGAGGTCTATTTTGATCACATGTAGGAGAGAAATGAAGACTAAATAATTAAGAAATCACCAAATGCATGAAACATTTCACACTTCTGTCTGTAACCAACTCATTTCTGTGAAGGAAATGGAGTTGACACGTGATCCTCATGGATGATGAATGACTGTATACTAAGCACATTTCTTTTTTCTAATTTTGCAATGCACACCTTTCACAGCCATCTAACGGCACTGTGAATGCATGATTAAATTGTCAAAATGACTCAAGCAGTATCACAAATGGGGGAAACTGGGAAATTGCTGCAGCTCCAGCCGCAAACCTGTCAAGCATGTTCAAAGGCGTTGGTAAAGAGATATATAATTAGATCAAAGGAAGATATTTCAATGTCAGAAAGGTTTTGGATAACTAAAAGGAATATTCTCATATTACCTGCCATGCTGCATGTTTTTTTTGGTGCCAGTCCTATTAGCAGAAATTGGATAAACTGACAGACAGGTACAAAATCATAAGAAATTGTGATCCCTCAAGACCTTTTGCACAACATAGTTCCCTTGGAGCACTCCAGCTATTTTAAATTACTCTCCCGACAGATAGAAACCCCCCCACAAAATAATTAAAGTAGCAGAGGAGGATGTATCCGGGCATTACATTTGTTGTGTGGGTCAAACTCCAAAAAAATGGATCCTACATTTCCCATAAAGCAATTATAATAATGCCTTTTTCAGCCTCCCTAAATATAATCCACGCCCCCCTGGTTTAAAACAGAGGCATTCTGTTTTTTGATGTCTCCAAGCCCAAACAGAAATAACCCTGATGATATAACTATGATCTCATCAGGATAATTTGGGTTATTTTCCCAGACTTAACTCTTAAGACTTGTTTCCACTTCACGATCACATGTTCATCACTGTAGATGGTGATACTAGACTTTACTGTGCAGGTTTCCTCACAGTCCAAACCAAATGACGCGAGTAATCCAAGATGCATTGAGTCCCACAGTCCGTATCTTTACTGGCAGGGCAGGCGACGGCAATTAGCAGTAAAATATATGACTAATCATCTTGCAATCAACTCTTGAGTATGGCAATTATCCAGTAACACCCACTGATGCCACAGCAACGGGTTGGCAGGCATGCAGCCACCTTCAAGGCCTTTATCTTGGAAAAATACAGTCTTTAAAAGCTGCACATCACTTAACAATGTTTTAATTTGCTGCTGGAAGGAGCCTGCAGCTAATTTGAACAAATGCCTGTCTTTAAGTGATTGCAGAAACCGAGTCAGTGTTCACAAAATAGAGCTATTGTGCGAGATTGGCTCATCTTTTGCACTACAATGGATATCAAGTAGTGAGTGTCAAATGAGCAGACACAGGTTGATGTGTAAACATCCCCAATGCCTATCAGCTCTTTGGGTCAGGCCATGTGTTTCTGTTTGCAGACATCAACCCGGGGTCACACAGCTAGAATTTCAGAGCAAGAATTTCCGATTGGGCGCCGGTCGGTTTTTACACGCAGCATATGCTGCACATGTTGCTGTCAAACCGCCAGCACTGCCTTCACAAATGCTCTCCCAGGAGTTTAGCAGGCACAAAGAAGACAAAAAAGACTTCTTTTTTTAGTATTATTGCGTGGAGTTGGGCTCTTACAAGATGTATGCATGTGATTTTGGAAATATGCTGAAGTTGAGAATATACGGTCTTTGATCCATAAAGGAAGCTGGCTTTGCATCGTACAGCCTGGTATGTCTGAGACACTAAAGACCGGCTAACACATGAACCAGGATTTAAAGACGCCACAAAGAGGACACATGAGATAATTTATGTATGGTGCATAAAGCAAACATAGCTTGAGAGCAAATTGATTTCTGCTGTAAAACTGAAGCATAAAAGTTGTTTTAACAAGCCAGTGGTTGGACCAGTTAGCAGAGTATTCACAGTAACTTAATAGAGCAATACAACACGTGTTGATCGTATGTGACCCTGTATTCCTATGTATATAAAATCCTCCTGGAATCAAGCACACTCTAACACCGCAGGCTTTCTGTAAGGAGCCAACATATTAGGGACATCCTGGACTTCGAAGCAGCCCAGAGGATAAAGATAAAACCAACGTTATTGAACAGTGAGCCCCTGTGGCTACAAATGACAATTGCGGGATTACAGCACTGACAGGTTATATAGTCTCACTTTAAAATACAAATCCTTTACCAACTCATTGTGACAGACTTTACTCATTGAACATCAACCTATACAATGTTTTTCTCTTCAGCTGCACAAACTCAGCCTCTGCTGTGATAACTGAGAGAAAACATGTTGTTTCAACACATGTTACACTGATGGGAATAACAAATGAGCCGCTGGAACATCTGTTGAATGAGACTCTGAAAGTCCTCGCTGGTCTAAGACCCCCGATTTATTAATTCCATATTGTTTTGGTATGTGTGGATGAGGCAACCACTGAGGTTCTGCCACACACACAATGGCAGAATATCTAAACATTTGGAAGATAAACGAGTTCAAAAACTGATGCAGATTGATAGATATAGAAAGTGCATGATTTTAACATTTTACATAAATCAGCTGAGATGCTGAAACAGATTTGGAAAACAGATTGGTGTTGAGTCACAGTTTAAGCCGTGAAAACATGATGTTGGGAGCCTGAGCTTTCCATATATTGACTGTTTGCTCCTCTTTGTGCCAGGCGTGTCTGCATGGAGTTCCCATTTTCCAACAAGCAACAATATCCAACTTTCTGCTCGCATTCCCAAGTGCCAAACTAAAAACGGCAGCCTTTCTGTCTGTCTCGGTAGGTTTCTTAGCTTCAACATAAACACATAAATTCACAGTTGGCCACCACAGCCTTTCTTAACCTTCGAGAATTATTCAATACAGCTTCCCGTTAAGCTAGAAATCTCTGACACTGTTTAAATAAGTCCAATAAGGGCAATATCACAACGTTCAGGGCTGTGGAAAGTCTGAGGTCAAAGCACATGCTTTCTGCCCTAAATCACGTTGAGTTTAATCTGTCATCTGACATGACAGGAAGGCTACAGGGGCATCCTGGCTTCAGTTTAGCAAACATATCGTGATCCATGGCAACCAAACACAATGCTTCATAGGCAGAGAAGACATCCATGCCTCTGTGGCTTGACTCCACTTCTGAGAGCAGCGTCTCATAGTGCCAGACTTTTTTTTCTCTCAGGGAAAATATGCTCTCTGTAACACTCTTCCCCTTTCCAGAATATTTGTCATCTCTGAGAGGGTTTGTTTCTTTTCTCCCATCCGAACGGCTCCTGTGAAAGCGGGGAAATTATCCATGTGCGCTGGAGGGAAGATGAATTTTGATGACATCATGAATTTCCCATAACAAGCGTCAGCGTCAGCGGTTGTTCACTCACCTTCTTTTACCGTGTTGTATTGACCTTCTCCTTCTGAGATGCTGTTTGGGGTTTTCAGAGCGCTCTTCTTGTTCTTCTCTGCCTTTTTGTTGGTTGTTTTCACTGAGGAAGGAAGGAAGGGAATGACATTAATGCAGGAACAGAAATACAAGTTTTTCCATTATTTAAATGGCCTTGGCGGGGTCCAATCACCTTTAAAAACTGCTGATTTATTGTTGTTGACAGAGAAAGAGAGTGTTGACACAGAAAGAAAAAAAACTTGGATTCATCCCACACATATGGATAGATTCAGGGTTGTGGTCTGAACCAAGGAAATTAGAAACTATTTAACTCTCGTGCTCCTTACATTCAGTTACAGTATGTCTCCCACTCACATTGGCTAAGCTGTTTCTCATTACAGATCTTTACAGTGATTTGTATAAAATAACTTCCTCAATGTTCAAATCAGTCATGTAAGCAGTCTGTACAAGAGGCAGGATGGAGGCAGGGAGGCAGGGAGGCATGGAGGCGTGTGCTTTCTATTTGAGTGTCAGTCAGGTCAAGATAGGCCCCGCGTGATGCAAATCCTTCTCACATCTGAAAGTCTTTAGGCGCGTCTCATTCTGGGGACAGGTTCAATTCTCAGCTCCAGGCTGCATATGCGGTTCAGTGCAAAAGATATGAAATGGCTTTGAGATGTAATCATTTAGACGTTGGTGAGGTTCAGGCAATATTCAAGGCGATTTCAGGTTTAACCATATAACTGCAATACAATGTAAGTAAGTAAATGTCTTTAAATCATCTTTTATTCTTTTTATATTTAAAATTATACTTGAGTACCTTTTTAAGCAGTGCAGTAAAATATCCCAAACTTTCAAATGTAAATCAAACGTGACCGTTGGTATTTTTATCCATAGGAGTAAAATGTTTTACTATAAATAACAGGAACAAAATCAAGGTTTCGGCGCAATATAATAAAATCTTTAATTTAGATATTTGGTTTGTCATACCTTGGACCACTGAAGCCATGTTATGCTTTCAGAACAGGAAAAGGTCTCAATGTCACTCTACAGGTGGAGAAAGCTTTCTAACCTCTTTACCTAAAACATTTAGATAATGTCAAGAATGAAATGTATTATTAAGATGAAGCCAGGCCAGATTGTTTTTTTTACCCAACAATAGCCCTTCAATGAATCTATTCACTTTTACTTTTCACTTCTTGACCTAACACCATCACTCTGTCAATACTATAATAATAATAATTATTATAAATCATGGCTCTAAACACAGTTTATCTTGTTAATATGATGCTGTGTGATCAGTTCAAAAATAAAGCACATAACTCTCATCAAAGGAAACCAGTGATTTTTTAATATTTCACTGAGTTCATATTGCTGCTCAAGTCCCACCTGCAGCAGGTATCCCTGCTGAGACACGTGAAGCCAGATGGCTGAAACATGAGGTCACTGTCGACACAGCTGCTCTATATTATCTGCCACCAACCAACCAAAAGCCCTCACTGTCTGTTCCTGTCATCCAATCACCTGGCAGGATCTCAAACATACCTACAAACCTGCTACTGCATGTGCCGGGAGTCCCATGCGGACGCTTGGAGCTGCACATGTCTGTGTGGGCCGTAACAGCTCTGCTTTGGGTGGGAAAAAAACGTGGGTATCGCATGTGTTCTGGCACCGACATGTAACGCCGCCATGACCTCTGCGTGGGTGAGGCTGTTAGTCGCGCTGTAGTGGAGAAACATTGCTCTGATCTATGTGGGGGGGTTAAGGAGGAAGACTACTTGAAGAGACCATTGTTATTCTTCTTTTTTTTCCTCTGCACATCACCATGTGAATTGAATTCAGCGGCTCTTCTGAAGTCTGGAGTAATGTTGGTTGAGAAAACACAACATTCACATATAAATCAACCTGCATCTTTCAACACTGATCTTTTCAGCTTTAGAGTCAACTGGAAAGTTACATTTTACTTTAAAAGCATCAGCTGATGCAAAAAGCTGCAGAAGCAGGTTTTGTTTTTAATGTTCTTACTATTTCTATACATACAATTCTGTCTGAAAAAAGCAATACAACTTTGAGCTCCAACCATTAGCCTTACACTTTCATCTCACACTGACTCGCAAGGTTAGTTCAAAAGTTTTTCAGAACTTTAGTTTTCTAACTAAACTGTCAGAATAATTATATTAATTAAGCACAATTGCTGACTGGGTGCCATATTCATTTTGTGAATGACTTTTTACTCCTACTACTAGTAGCTGAAGCAAAGATTACTCAAGTTGCCCATCTAAAAAGAGGGCAGTTCTTTTACCTGATTTTGCATCAGCGGTAGTTTTACCCGTCTGCCTGCCGCTGCCTTCCTTTCCCTTGGGGACTTTCTTGGTGGGGCTTTGGCCGGGGTGCTCATGCCTGTCAGGTGTCGAGGCCACAGGCTTCTCCGGCACTTGCACCTGGTTGTACTGCTCTCTTGATAGCAGCTCCTGCATGTAGTAATCCTCATCCTGGCCGGCAAAGCCGTGGCTGAGGTCTGCAAGTCCTGCAAGGAGTCCCAGCAGAGCCAGAGGGGTCAGGAGGCTGAGGCGCTGTCTTGTCATGACCCCGGGGGGATTATCTCCAGCTGTGAGTCCCGATGCCGTCTGCAGAGGAGCCTGCTGCTGCTGCTGCTGCTGCTGCTGCTGCCGCGGTCCTGCGTCCCATCAACTGCTCTCTTTCCTCTCCCTTCCCACTCCAACGCGGAGAGTTCACAAAGTTCTCTGAGCGCTCCGAGTCACCGACGAAAGCAGCGGAGCCAGAGGGTCGATGGACGCCTCAGTCTGGGAAAAATGCAGTGAGGGAGGGAGTAACCCGGCGAGCAGGAGATGAGGGAGAGGAGAGGGAGAGGCAGGGAGGCAGACAGTACACTTCTCTCCTTTAGATGCTGGCAGGTGACTAAAAACAAACCAATTTTTCTTACTGTCTTTTTTACATTTGAGTCTAGGCTACTGACACATTGCAGTCATTTTATTGGCGTGGGTAGAAGTGGAATAGGTGTAGAGCTCTCTCTGGGAAACATACATTGACACATTCAGGATCTGCTTTCATCTCCATCTCCTCCCACTCTGTCTAGGGCAGGCTTTAACCAGAGGAAAGTTTCTTCTTTCCTGCGGGGGAATCAACTCGGGGGCTTAAACTGCTCTTAACCAGTTTGCAATTTGGTGTCCAAAGGAAAAGCAGAGGCGCGTTTCCTGATCCAGGCACAGGGGTGTGTTTGAAGTCCAAACTGGCAGAACAAAAAACTCTCCCAAACAAACAGTAGCAGTCATCTGTCCCGGAGAGCGAAGCACACTGGCTGTGCAGCTGTTGGAGTTTAGCAAAAGTGCACTTTTGTGCGTTGAATGTCGTCTCACGCGACATGATATCCCTTTACTGGGAAAGCTAATTAACGTGTTGCTCCTCTTCAAGCTGCTTCATTTGCTCAGGCTGTTCTAGTTTCCACCAAGGCCTGTTTGGACTCTGCAGTCATTTACACCTTAACAAGCCGCTGGAACAAACTCTCCCGTCTAACTGGATGCCCCGTGTGTCACACCTCATCTCATCAGTGCTGTCTGTTCCTCATGAAGCTCTGCTCTCCTTCTCTCTCTCACACACACACACACACACACACACACACACACACACACACACACACACACAAACATGACTGCGGCAGCTGATTGAGCCTCACTTTTCACAAGAAGACAAAAACAAGCCTAAAGCCAACACACTCCTGATTGAAACCATATTTTTTTCCAGCTAGAAATATTTATATTTAAGATAGATGAAGGATCCCAATGTGTTATATTTGGCATTTAAGTAGCATTTGGAGTATTTCGAAGCAGAGACTATGGAGTCTACCCCTTGGGCTTAACATATTTAGTCAAAAGGAGCAAAGCATTTGCACACCTAATAAGTACAGCTCCTGACATTTAGTCAACCTGAGGCAAGACACACTGAGGCAAAGATAATAATCCCATAACAAGCCCGGTGCCCCGTATGGACGCTGCCCAATTCAAAAGCACTGCTTCATTACATATAACTGATGTGGATAGTTATTGCATACAGAAGAACTCTGAATAGGTTGTATGGAAATCAGACTTTACACCTGAGACTGATCGCTTCGGAATGGTGCTAAAGGAGACCCAGGCTGCAGGCTGAACAGGATCTGGAGTGGGTGGACAGCTCAAGGGTGGAAGGCTCTATGCTCGACTGGCAAAGTGCTTCGCCAGCTACGCAGGCATTGGATGTTCGCCCACTCCTCATCTCGACAACACCCATCCTAAACTGTCTGGGTGGAAGAATCGAGGGAGGAAACGGAAGGAGCAAAACGCGGAAGGCAGCCAAAGAGAGCTGTAGCATTTTACCTCAAAGGCTTTTTAGACATTGAAATATTCTCCCTCCCTGCACACGTTAAAACCGCCGCAGCTCTCAAGAGTCAGGTTTCTCCACATGCATGACGACACGGAGGCAGATCTGCTCCACAGGAGAGATTAATGTATGGCAAAGGATTTACAGACCTGTCTGTTCACCAGCATTTAGAGATGGTAACGTGACAGATTGTGTGTGTTGTGGTTTCAGGACACCAACCACCACCAAGCACTGAATGGGTTGTGTTCATTTTGAAGTGCTATTTCATAAGGTTTTTAACTCTCATTCTCAAATCAGATCAGTTGTTAAATTATGCCTTCACATTACAAAATATAGCCAGTACGCAGACGTTTCTTTCTTAAAGGGATCTTCAAGAATGTTGCTAATTTTATTTTATTTTCTCTATAAATTAATTTCTGCTGTTCTTAATGTACTTCAAATAAAGATAAACCCTGTATATCTTCCACCTTCTGCAAGAGTGATCTATGCCACCACACACATGGATTTCACAGAGTAAACTGTAGTTTAGAAGTTAATTAGGCACAGTCGTCATTTATTAAAGCATGGCATGTTTCCCTAAACTGGCTGTCTATGACAGACAGAATGTCTGCATTAAAATACCTGCTGCAGTCGGAAGTAAGCAGATCAAACCGCTGCTTATCCGGCTATGGAGGCAGTGATGTTGTGACAATAGCTGTCTCTCAGTGAAGAACACCAAAGGTGGGAGAGTGATTGCTCCTGCCTCTCTCCATAATCTCTTCTGGGGAGAAAATCCTCGGCTGAATTCTCATTAATTGGACGTCAGGGCCCAGAGTGACAGGCTGGAGGCTCAGTGGCAAATGCCTTCCTGCTGCTGTGTTTGCACCTTGTGATGGATGAGAAACGGGGACTCGTTTGAGACAGAGAATCTGAGGGTGGAGAGAATGATGCATGATGGTTTTGCGCTGTAAAGGGGGACATGATAAGGCAAAGTGTTCCCTGACAAATGTGTCAAAGCAAAAATTTGCAAGTGCAATACAAAACACTGACTGCACTATGCTTTTTACATGTAACATGAATCAGTAATAGGCTCACAGTTGCTTCCATATGTGGAGTTTTTTTGTGTTGCATTTTTACATGAGGGGAGACTCTGATTAATGTGTGCAATCTCACACATTCTGTACACATGCAGACACAACTGTATGCATGCAAACACCTTCTGTGATCATCCATCAAACATAACCTTGAGTGTGTCAAAACTGGCTGGTGGCCAAAATGTCTAAGAGTTTCCGATTTTCATTGAAGACGAACAGGTACACCCCTGGGTGACAAAGACGCCTTGTCTTGTTTTTTATTTATTCATTTAAATGTAATGTGACACACAACCTTGGATTCACGACTTTACATCACGTGCGTTTCATTACTGATGAATCTCAAATATTGGCTTCCCCCGAGATGCAGACAGGCAGAGAAACCCAAGTCTCGGTTCATCTTCAACTGAAAGACAGACGTGCTGAATTTCCCCACAGTGATGACATTGATGCTGTCAGTGTTTGGATCTCAAGTTGGTGCTATGTTAATTACATAGACAAGGAATAAGGAAGGAGGGTTTGAAAAGGTCTCATCGCATTATTCGTAGTGTTATGGATTTTTAAACGCATATGGAAACTAAATTTATAACTGAATAATTCTAGTTGTATGCACTTTCAAACTTGGTTCAATTCTTTCTGTGAATATTTCTGATCGCAGAAGAAAGTAAAAGGCTGGTGTTGGATCTTAGCAGTACTTCTTCTGTGTCCATGGAAACCATGTGAAACGTGGCAATGGTCAATTTGCTAGACCGACGTGCACACAGTGCACTGTTGAAGCCTTCGGTCTTGAAGTCTGTGTCGGCTTACGCTCTCCTGGTATTCTTCTTGGAACTCACAACCTTTTTTTACCAGCCAAGTCAAGAAAAAAAAATAAGCCATTTTTTATTGGTTTGAATATATTCAATATATCAAATGTTGTAACTTAGAGTAGCAGGATCACACCACGCTGCAGGTGGGGGTATTTATAGTATGCTGCCTAGCGCTCAAGCAGATTGCAGATGTTTTGAAGTAGGTTCGGTTCATCCAGTTTCATTAGATGTTTTTGTTGAGGAAATTGTATACTTTATCCTGATTAGTACAGCACAGTGAGACACTTTTCTATCTTCTGTTTTTGCAATGACTCCATACAGAATCAAAGCAGATTTAAACCTGATATTTTGTGAAATTATGTGTCACCATTTCCACTAAAGAGAGAAAAAAACTAAAAAGTACAGACAATAAAGAAGGACTGTTTGATATGGAGAGGATGTTTGAGTCATGTGACGTGCAACTTGTGAATGCATGCATAATCAAAGAGTCCCTCCAGCCTGTATTTTCACACTAAGGCTTGTGCAATATGATGATATGGATCACATTACTATATATATATATGCATATGCAAAAGGAGTCACTTGTAGTGCCAAACCAAGTTGAGTATTTCACTTGCATTCTTAACATGACTCCAACTAAATGCTAAAGTTGCCACATATCTGCAAGATGCATTACTAAGCTACAGTTTGCTATGTCAACTTAAAAAGGTGATAATACGGCAGTGTTGTGTTTACTTATTTCTACTGCCTCTTATTGGTCGAAGTAAAGACTACTGGCTTAAAAGCAATAATCTGTAAAAGTTACTAGAAAAATGTCTTAGCAAATGTTTTCACCGGTATGTGAGTAATAGCTTTTCATCATGCACAGTAAGTTGTTTATGCAGGCCAATTGAGACAAAACGTTCTTGGACATCTGTCTTTTACACTGGCAATAACCTGTTTTTATGGTTTTCTTCTTTCTGCATTGGCTCTGTCCATTTATAGCAATATTTGTGTATCCCTGCAGAAACTATTTATTGTGTCATAGTCCTTCAAGTTTGTTCAATATGTTGTTATTACATGTTTGCTTGTTTGGGGAGATTGTAATGTCTCCCCTTTTGAAGACCTTTCCCCACTCAGACCTCGAGCTGCTCGATAGCGTTGTCACTTTTACTACCCGGTGGCCTGGATACGACGTGTTCTTTCAGCACAGCCACACTTCCTCCCAGAAACCCTCCCTTCCTGAACACCTGTGTTTCTAATTCTTTGTCCACATTCAATGGGACATGTTCCAGCTGAATGTGACTGAAAAAGACCAGATGTTCCCATCTTATAACAGTGACAGTGTTTCATTTGAATGGCAAGAGCTTAAAAGCGTATGAGTTGATGTCACATTTAATTACTGTGTGTTCTTTATTGCAACGTCGTTGTTTTCTTGGCTGCACAAACGTGTCGGGTCTCAGGGGAAGTAGAAATCATTACTAAAAGAATTGTTGACCCACTGATAAAAGGAGTGAAAAGAGTGTCAACCTCTAAAAGGCTAAGGATTCTATCAATGCATCCTCAAGGGTTTGATAATACAGCTGTTTTCAGGATCTGGACAGCAGTGGTGCACATTCTACGGCCCTCTGAAGGACATCTGGTCGTTTAGCTGCTGCAAGGAGACAGTCCGCCCAGTTACAGATGTAACCACATTAGAAGTGCTGTCCTTGTTGTGGATGCTTGGCTGGATTCTTTGGTGGGAGTTAATGCAGAGCAATGACCCTGTATCCATTAAACCTTGTTGAACAATGACACAACTGCAAGGGCACAAGAGGCCTGTGAGGCCAGAAAAAAAACAAAAAACAGAGAAGAAACATCTGGTTTAGCACGTCCTCTTTTGTTCAGACCAACGTCTGATAAAAATAAATAAAAAATTGATCAATTCAGCCATATGTAGACTTGCCAACGCTAAACAGAACCGTTCGGATAAATAAGCGATGCACACATGCAGTAAAAGGAGTTCATGAGGTTTGAGGTATTTATGAAGATCTTGGCAGCCCGTGACTTTGGAGGAATAGCCCAACAGATTTTAAAAAGAGTCTAAATGGGCAACAATCTTTACAGATAAAATGCCAACTGCCCGAAAACATAAAAATAACTGCAAGAAGTTTGACAATTCTTCACAATGGCAGTGTAGAAAGAAGCAGGACAAATCAGTAATCACTCGCTACGCCAGGGATCAATTACATTTCTACAGCATGTGTCCAATACAGATACAACTGCAGAGCACTGTATATCACAAGCAGATGTTTCGGGATGAACATCTAATATCCCACAAATGTGAGAGAACTGAAGAGGACTTGCAGGTTCTTTCAGCTTAATATCCTCAACTGACTTTTGAAAGTATTGCGTGTACTATAAAAGAGAATAATCGCTCTTATTATTAATTTTCTCGAACAAATCTCACCAAGTTTTTGACAAATGTCTGTTTGTTTCCTGCATTCCTCGCTTGCTCCATCATCAGCGGGCACGACTGGGCCTCACACAGCGTCTTCAAATATAACTGGCAGGCTATCAGAGCCCTCAATCACCTTGATGGGTGAGCAAATGTTCGTTGCGCAAACTTTCTTTCTTGTTTTCTCAAGACGCTCTTCATTAAACGCTGACAACAACTGAGGCACAGAGCCGTGATTCAATAGTCTTTTTTGTTTAATGTTTTCACTCAGGATCATGGGGGCGTTAGGAGCAGCAGATGTTGTGAGCGTGACGTTGTTGGTGGTCTTTGACAGCATTTTCTTCCCTGGCTGTCATGGTTAAAAGGTCTTAAACTTCGGAAAATAACTGAGGGGCCAGTGACAAACATCCCTCACATTAAAAAGCCCGCCACCACAGTGGAATTAAAGATGTATCGGACAGAGGGCTAAAGTACAATGAGAAGGAAGAGCAGAGGTGTTCAGAGGAACTTGCTGAGGAGCGAATAGAAAAGACGTAGAAGAGAGAGAGAGAGAGAGAGAGGCCCTCTCGTCCAAAGCCCCGCTTTAAAGCTTATCCAAACTGACAGGAGAAATGGACCTGGGTACAAAGTGCCTTCCAGCCACATCCAACATCCTGTTGTGAATCCCATGACTGTGGCCTTGATGTGACGCCCTGTATTACAGGTGCAGGGACGGCATCGAGACGTCTTCTTTCAAGGACGGAGGATCTATACAGGAACCAGGACGACAGAGCCGACTTGAGAAAGGAGGTGGCAGCAGCTTACAGCTTTTTCTAAAGTGCATATCACTGGTGTCATTAGATCAATAACTCCTGTTTAATAAGATTTGTACCCATAGCACTGTTGTTGTTGAAGTGAAAATGGAATTGTGTTTCTAACCATACGAGGAGAGGTTCGGCGTCATTTCATTTGTTGCTTTTTGTCAACAAATCCCATGACGAGACCAAAACCAACACTGCTTTCTTATGTCTTTGTGTCTTTTGTATCTTTTAAGACTTCCCCACTGCTTGTGGCAGACCCGAGTCCGGAGTGCCTTCTGAGGATGTTAATCTTATAAAAACGTGGTCACAAATATAGCCTATAGTTGGAATTAAAACAAACTGTACTGGGCATTGTCATTTGTAGTAATTATTTCTCAAACAAGAGTAAACAGTGCATTTCAATGGAGGTCTGGCAGACAGGAATAATCATTTAGTTGTGGTCTTTCATGGGATTTTTCTTTTTCTTATAAAAAGAAAAAAACTGAATATCACTTATCTTTCCAGAGACAAGATTCACGTTTACAATAAAATCTAACGTGAGAACTTTTTCATTGCACAGGCGGAAAAGCAATATCAAGCTCTGGCTATAAGGAATACTGATTGTTGGTTTATTATAACCCTCTCCTTATACAAGGTGCATTTCAACCCACAAGCTTAATCATAACGTGACCAGTTCGGTGACCTGTTGGATACATAGGCCTTCAATAAGAAACTAGCAAGATGCGTATCGAGTCACACAACTGCGGCTGCACTTCCTAATGACAAACTGGAACTCCTGCAGCACATATCCAACGCTCTGTTTAATTAAACTGAAAACTTGCACCTATACCGTGTTACCATTTATTCAGTGAGGCTGCCATGCAACTCCTTTGCAAACATGCTGCTCTGCTAACAAAACAACATTAGAGCGTCGTGAACAAGCGAGCCCGCCAAAAGTAGTTCAGTTTTGAGGAGGAAATAATGGACTGCTTTAATGTTGCTGCCATATCTATGTGAAGTGTTTATTTTTTCACTTGTAGGCTTTTAATTATGAATTATTCAGCTTACTTGTACTGGCTGAACTTGTTTTCTTTTGGGTTTTGGTTTGTCATAAAGCATGCTTTGTGAATTTTCCATGCTGTTGATTTATGATGATGGATACTGTTTATCTTTATTGTGTATTAGCTATAGAAATATGTAAACATGGCTGCTGTAAGCGAATCTCCATGCCCTGATGGTCGTCTGATTTTGGTATGAAAAAGTTGGTGGTATCTCTCTGCAGAGGTCACATGAGATGGATTGCTGGGTTTTGATTTTTCCATCGACAATAATTGGAGTGCTTTGTTGGGGAACATTGACACTGTCGCTGGTCTGCACATTGAAGATGGATAAAGGTTTAGTTCATTACCCTCCTCATGGTCCCTGCTGCACTGCTCCTGTCCGGCTCTTTTGCAATCTCTGCCGGACACTGCACACTCTGTGCTTCTGCTCAAATAGCATTTCATAACTCCACCTCCACCTGTTGGCCCTGAGCTCAAGTTCTCTGTGGTGAAGTTAATCATCAGCACTCCTCAGTATCCGCTGTGTTGAGCTTGGTGTATCCTTTTGGGATGTGATGGGGCTCAACTCAAATATCAACTATTCTAGCATCATACATCTGTTCCACATGAGCTGGTCGACTGAATTATTCTTGTGTCTGACAGACTGCTAATACTACCTGACACAATGCAAAGGAATGCAAAATAATGGGATCTTTTGGCTAAATGTGTGTCTCAAAGAGTCTATGGAGTCCAGTTTCCTGTCAGTCATTGTATTCAGATACAGCTCTTGGATGAAAGAAGCGTTGATAATGTTGGTGAATTCCGAGGAAATTGAAGTTATTTGGAGGCTCTCGCTGAAGCGGAACTCCAAACAAAACATGCAAATTACTTGCAGTCGCTTTTCGCCCCAGTCAGATTGTCTTGATTTCATCGTGGAGGAAGTCGTTAAAGCTGCTGGCATTTTGAGGTCTTACTGTGAAAGAGCTGCATTCCCTGTTTTTGAAAACAACAAGAATCACACATTTATTAAATCTGTGTGATTGCAGGTTTCAGATTATTTATGAAAAGAAGGTTTTCCAGTGGTATCTTGGTCCGTTTGTCTTGAAGTGAAGTTTATGGAGGACGTCTAAGCGGCCGCCAGAGATGCACAACTCCTGATGGGTGGCGCTTTGTGTTTTTAAAGAACATTAAATCATCTGGATGTTGATTCTAGATCACTTTTGCTGCACTTACTTAAAGCTCAAAGTCCATGTTTTAACTGTGTATTCATAAACACAGTCTGCCCTCTGGTGGAGAAACAGTGTATGTTCCAACTTCAGTATTTCAGTATGTCAAAGTATAATTTCTCCTCAATTTTAAACGTTCAGCAGTGCTTGGCAGGGTTTTTAAGCGCATGACATGGTTGTTGATTTGTTCACAGTTATATTGTAACCCTGGGTAGCTGAGTGTAGGGAGTTCAAACATCTTTGTTTCATTTGCCTGATCATTTTGCCAGATTTAACCTCAAATGATTATCCAATCACAAACTGTTTAATTTCACGCTTGTTAATTTGTAACACTCATTTGTGACACCCATTTAAGAGAGGGAGAGGAAATTGTTATGAAGGCTTGATCAGAGTAATGGCTGCCTTTCAGCCTGTCAGCTACCTGACTCACTCAACTTCGGGCAGAAAATAATATTTGTCATTTAGATGTCCCTTTAAACTTATTTAATATTATAATACTAATTAATGTCTAAAGTTTGCATTTGAGGATTGAATTTATTCCATTTGATGTCTTTTATGTTTAACCTTTGGCCTGCTATTATTGGTCTCAGCAGCATTAGTGTTGTTGGATGGGGCCGAAGTTAGTGGTAATGTTATGTGACTTCCAGTAGAGGGCGGTGTTGCTTCACTAAACTCATGCTCTGATTACAGCTGAATGAATTCAGCTTTTTCTCGCTAGTATAAGGGGACTCTGATTTATTAACAAGGGTGAGTATTGCATCTGCTCGGATATATTCCAGCAAGGAATGTCCGACAAGGAGGTCAAAACTATTACAATAGGCGTCATCTTTTCAGCTCTGTGAGACGTATAATTTTTTTAATGAATCAAACCAAACCAAAAAAAGACCGACACAGGACTCTCGTTTAATATCTTTGAATTCACTATTTAATTTTGTACATCTGGTCACAAAAAAAAAAACAATCAAGACTTGCCGACATCTCTTTCTCTCCTGTATTCATTCTCTCTCTCTCTCTCTCTCTCTCTCTCTCTCTCTCTCTCTCTCTCTCTCTCACTCTCTCACACACACAAAATCACCATACTCGCTTGTGCTATTTTCTATCTTTGATTCATCTCTGCTTTTATAACTTAGAAAATAATTTATATAAAAAGACATTGATTTCCATGGGCACTTGAGAGAGATGAAGCTCTGATGAAGGGGTCGGCTGACACATCAGTGGTTTTTTTAACCGAAGTAGGCGGGTAGGCGGGTCGTTCAGAGTTTCGAGTTCTTCTCCCAGAAGAAAGAGTCATTCCGCAGCACTTTGGCCAATTTTTCATTGAACGGCATGTAGAAATCCCGCAGGATCTCTTTAGTGATGGGCAGCATGGGTCCCAGGTTTTTGTCAGCCGGCCTCCTGGTATTTGATGCCGGACTTCTCGTGATCTCTGACTCTTTTTCTTTCGTCAGAGGCCCTGTAAAACACACACACACACACAAACACTTCTTTCACATCCCCTCCTTCCACTTCAGATTTCGCAGCAGCACTAAACAAATGGAACAGAAATACAGTTACAGGACTCTACTCTGTCACTGTGTGTCAGCTGTGCTCTGAGCAGCAGATTTGACGCTCTGGGAGGTAATCGCATCTTGGCTGGTGTTGGCAGCTCTTTGAAGAGCTAAGTCGGCGCTTTGGGGCAACTCGACTGTGGGATGAACCAGTGAGACGAGGGGGCTTCCAGACTAGAGGGCAAGACTGTATTATGACTGCAGCACACAAGCACTGGCCTGTTACTTAAAGCAATCTACTGTACACCCCAAGGAAAGCTTGACACAGAAAGTGTTGTATAGAAGGTATAAAAAAGCCCAGAACCTCATCTTTTCATTTCTAAGCTTCCAAGTACTTTAAAATCAACAGGATTTTCAAATGCCGTACATGCACTGCTCTTTGTTAACATGGTAGACACTAGAATCCCTTAATTACCTCCCTTGAGTACTTTTAACTACATCCTGACATGACTTTTCACATATCCCTACTTCTTTAGCGATCTGTTAATTGTATTGATCAGAATCACCAGAGGGGATGATTACAGGCCGGGCTCCGACTGTATGTAGGGATGTGTTGCTTACTCACCTAAATTAAGGAAGTCAAAGACTTTGTGCATTGTGTATTTCCTGTTCGAGGCATGGTCTTCCAACCTCAGGACCAGAATCTGTTCCCTGCTGAAGACGGTCAGCCAGTCCATTAAGTACACGATGTACAGGCCAACCTGCAACCTGACCTGAGGGAGGATCAATGGGAGATAAGTGAGCTCTATCAAAGCCAACCACCACCTCAGTGGAAGGGCACAGGGTTGAATGCATGGGTTAAACTTATTTTAAGGGGATGAACAGGGAAGGGAGACCGAAGGAGGGAACTACCCCAGCATGCTCTTTCATCTTCCCCTTGCGTACGGCTGGGTGACGCGAGGCACCGTGTGGGCATGTGAACAAGTGTTGGTATCATGTGGTGTGTGTGCGTGTGGTTGAGGGATTTGAGAAAGATTACATTTCATTTAGGATCAGAAATCTGCATCACTACCGTTGTATTTCGTTTCACCCCATTATTGTGACCCATTAGGCATACATTTAAAAAAATTACAAACATTCTCAAGTTATAGTTGAATATCTTTGGATTTTTTTTTGACTGTTGAAGGTGAAAAAATGTCACCTTGGTAACTTGTGATGGCTAGTTCTCAAAATATATCTTAAACAATCCCCAAAAATACATTTGCCGCTCATCTTTTATCAGAGTTCACAAGCGCGTTTTGCATTTTGCAACAAACTCTTGTTGAAATGTCTTTTTACACACATGGCTTCTTACATGGTCTAATAACTCAGAAGATACATTAATGGATGGACATTTAGGCCAGCAGCGGTGTGAGTAGGCCGTGAAGCTTGTCAGTGGCAGTTGGAGAGGAGGACCTCTTGTATACGGCAGGCTGGGGGCGGAGCCAAAAGAGGACGGTCTCCTCCTCCCCCTGCCAGTCTGCCTCAACGCACTGTGGGAAAAGCTGGCCGGGGCCCCGACACTGGGGCCCAGCACTGCCTGACACTAAGACTTGGTCTTTTCTGTGAGTAAGAAGCTAGTTCACACCACTGGTAAACTTGGTTTTCCAACACAAAGAGAGGCTCCAGACGCTCGGTGGTTCAACAGTGTTGCTAATGCCAATCCCTTTCATAATGTCCGCCCTGCGAGCTTTCGCGTGTGCTAATGAAGTGTGGATTCCACTCCATCTGTGTTTTTCACTCCCTTTTTTTTTCCCTATTTCTTTCTTCCCACCAGCTAATACGCCGGTCGCTAAATTGCGGCCCTCTGCGAGACGAAAGCGGGAGGGAGGGGTGCACTCACTGGCATGGCGTTGTTGACAGTCGTGTTGTACACACAGGAGCGCATTGTGTACTCCGTAAGGCACCCTTCGAATAACTGCAGCGACTCTGACACCTTCTCGTGGAAGTCCTCCGCAGACTTGTTGGAGATGCCGAAGTAAAGATAGTCGGAGTAGAGCCTGCAAGACAACGGAGATGCTCTGTAACAAATTTGACCCTGAGACATGAACATTTCATTTTGTTAAAAGAGGACGTATGACTAGTTTTTTTTTACTGTTTTCATCCATAGTTTGTCTCGCATCTAAAATCGAGTAGTTAACAGTAAGGCACAAAGTAAAGACAAAGGCTTAACGACTTGATTAAATATAACTGAGCAGTCAACCTCGGACTGGACTGGATAGCTATTGCACAAATAAATGACTGCTATTGAAATGATCCAAGATTGGGTATTCTACAAAGGATCACTTTTCATGGAATTGAATGAACGATACTCGAAAATAAGTGGTCATGAAATCCAGCTCGACTGGAGACACCAATGATGTACAACTAAACAGGAATAAGGGATATGGAACTGAAAGCCTTGGACTGTGAGCTTTAAAATATAACAATTGCATGATATGGACACACACATTGACTCTGAGAATATATGTTGTAGCAATATGAAAAATCATTCTGAGTAATGATGAACAGTTTCATAGAAAATCAATGTTAGAGTCATACGAGCAGGCATTCAGCAGTAGGTTATCCGCGGCTCTGATAAAGGCATCATTATGAAACATTACACACAGTATGTGACAGCCAGGCTGAGTGAAAGGCAACGCACATCTTTTGTTTCCTGTAAACATGAAAAGTAACTGTCTGTATCTGCAGTGTAAACAGCTATGATGGAGGCACAAAGGTGGCGGTGTGCGAGTCAGAGCTGTATCTGCATCGTTACTGGCACGCATCTTAGTGCAGGTGTGCGGTGGGAGGCAGTAAAAACGGAGATTGCTTTCACCTTTCCACCGGGTCCCTGAGCATGATGATGAAGCGGGCGTCGGGCTGCAGAGCGTGGACAAAGTCCTGGATGAGGAAGGGAGGCTCTCCCTCTGTGGTGTTGTCATAGAAATACACCCAGGCGTTGTTGTCCCACATGGTGGACGCGCTGGCTTCTCCTGAGAAACACACCCACAGTGGTTGGAATAAAACCATGCACACAGGCCGCCATACAATTATGCAGGGATGAAACCAAACATACACAGACATTGTTTATTGTTTTTCTCATTCTTTGGTGTTGCATTTGATGTGTGTAGTTGGATATGCAAGGCTCACTGTTTCTGTTTTTTTTTTAGGGGATTTTCACAGTTTACAAGGCAGCGAATTGGTTTGAACCCCAATGAACTGAAAAGTAAAAAATGCCAAATATTTATTGGATGCAGCTTCTCGAATGTGAGGATTTGCTTGTTTCTCTCTGTTTCTCATATTATTGTGAATTGAATCTTTTTTGGTTTCCGACTTTCGGTCAGCATCATCTTTGGCGATGCTGCCAAGTTTGACATTTTATAGGCTAATAAATATAGAAATAATAGATCAATCAAAAAAATAATGAGCAGATATTGATAATGAAGATAGTTGTTAGTTTCAGCCAATTTCCAAAAGCATGTGGTGTCCTCATGCATGAAAAAAAAAGTGTTTCCTGCTTTAAAAACAAACTGCAATTTGAATGTACAGGAAACAAGACACTCTTGTGACATTGATGGTAGAGATAATGCGGTTGATTATGATTATGCGCTAAACTCTCTCAAGTTAGGATGTATGTTATTTTTTAACATCCAATATTATATATAATATATAATAGCAGTTTATTTTATTGTTTTATCCGATTTTCACTCATTTTTGTATTCGTTATAAACTGATAAATTCCCCAATTAGTGTCTTCTTAAATAACAAAGTAATAATCCATAGATGAATGTATGATTGTTTCAACTTATACCTTTGAATCACGGCTGGAACTAACTAACAGATACGGCATGTTCCCGACACGCATGCGACAAGTCAATGAAACAAAAGATTCTAAAACAAGAGCAAAAACAAAAGAAAAGCTGCGAATAAAATTGCGGAAAGACCGCGGCAGAGCGGGTGCTCATAACGAGTCAGAGGACATCGTCTCTCAAACAATTTGAGAGCAGAAACTTTATCAGGCTGTGCTGATATCCAGGATTCATTAGGCCGTCTGTGCCTTCATTATCCTCTTATCTGTGAAGTGAAGCTGTGATGTATTTGCAGGGAACACAACGCAGGCCTTATCTGCCTCCCTTCCTCAGAGAAAGGGATGATAGCCAGGACCTTTTTTTAATGTGATGACAACGGTGAGAGTGAAACGGGATCGCTTCTAATGCTATCGTGCTTAAAATAACACACACTGATCAAGTCTATTTAAAGGTATCTGTGTCCATTAAAAGGGCTTATTTTGCCCCATGGGGAGAAGCCGTAATGGGGAAGAAAAAAATGGCGGAGCCAGACCGGCACGCCTTTGGTATTGGCCGGCGGTTGAAGAGAGTAGGAAGCCCAGGATCCTGGCCACAGGCCTGCACCTTGCTGGGCTCTCCCAGGGCACGGTGTGAATACTGAGTGGGGCTTTTGGCCCACTCCCCCTCCTTTTTACAGGAATTATTTATTTAAAGAGGGAAACAAAACAGAGCGGCACGCTAAGCTGCGCTCAATGCACCAACTGAGTCCAGTCTGAAAAGGCTATTGTCGAAAACTTTAAATCAGTTTTTCTTCGCAGTCGAGCAGCTCTTTGAGATTGTGTGCTTGGATGACGGTAAAAGACAGAGACGGATGGAAGCAGAGGTGCTGGAAGCAGGATATGCAAATAGAGGACGGAGGTTTGAAAGACTTCTCCACCCCACTTTGGATATTATTGCTGTCCTGACACACACACACACACACACACAAAACAATGATTCCTTTTATACAGCACTTCAGTGAAGTGGCTAAGCGAAGCAGAAGGAAGTCCAGTATTATAAAGCTGTGAGGGGTTGAGTCACCGGCTCTATTCACCTGAGTGAGAGTGGCTGCTACGGAGCAGCTCTGTGCTTCAGCCTCACTACCTGCTGCTTTAATAGCAGCTTTGTAATATTGCAGGCGAGATTACAAGCGAAGTACCAGGCAAGTGACACTGTGACAGGTCTCCCCGAGCAAAATGCCGTCGGCTGTAGCCCGACGACGGCCCAGAATATTGTCGGCCCGCGTTCCTCGCACAGATCACAGCGGCAATACATGACCTGAGTGACTAATACGATACAGCAGAGGGAGGCGGCTGCAGCTGTCCTCTTGACGTGATGTTTGACGAAACAGGAAGGTACAGATTACACTGAACAGGATATGCTTGTGCAACCAAAACTGCATGGAGATCTGATTAGAGATGGTAGGCCGTGTTTTACACGCCGTCAATAGTACCGCGTTCTCTTATCTTCCCACTAACTTGCAACGCTTCAGATAGTCATTCTGAAATAGATCCGAGGAGCTTTATCGTGATCGCGACGTCGGGAAGTCGCTCATTAGCGTGTCATGTGCCAACCCAAAAGGGTTGCTGAGTTTCACGTGAATGCTGGTGTGAAAAGCTGTGTTTGATGTTTAGTTTCCGGGGTTCTGTTAATCTTAAGACTATTGGAGAATTAAAAATGTATAAAATGAGCTCAGTGTTATATTGGGCGGTAGTTGATTCGTAAAAAAGAAATAACGAGAGGCTGGTGGAGTCTCAGCTTGTCTTTGTACCAAATCCCACAGGGACTGGAATAGGGGCGTCTTGAACAAGTTCCACCGATTCTTTTTTTGTGTAAAATAAGGTGTTATCTATATTTAGCTGTTTGTGTCAAATTTCTCAGTTTTTTCGATGACTAACGGGCGGCTCCTCCCCCAGGTTTACCCATCAACACGTGTCCTTCGCTCTCCATGGTTGAAGTTCCCCATCAGCGCAGATATTTAGCCCGCTAGGTGAAGCATCAATGAGCCTCCAATGCTTTGTCTCTTTGACCAGCGAGCACCAATTTGCCTCTGATCTGGGGCTTTCGTTGGAAAGCTCCAATCGGCAAATTCAGGGCTAAACTAAGCTAGCCATCGCAGTGGGCCTCTTCCACATAACCGTGAATGTGTGAGTGGATCAACTGAGCCTCGCTCTCAGTGAAACACCGGAGCAGAGGAGAGATCGTGATTTTCTGTTCACATATAATGGAAGGGAAAACCCTTATTTCTGGAAACTGCATCCACATTTTTGTCCATCGATATTCGATACTAATCCATTAAAATATGCCCAGATTTGCCCTGATTGAGATTCTTATGATCGAGCCAGGACTTTGGACTACATTCCTGATAAATCCCTGGAGAGGCAAACCATGTAAACTAGGGCCCATGATGCGATGGAAAATATCAAAGTGGATAGCCAGTCTTTTTTTTTTTAAAGGGAGAATACCAGAGTCTATAAAAACACCACAAAATGTGACACAACCCTTTTTTGTCACCAGATACAGCAGTTCCTGCAACTCATTGCCAATCCAAGCTGAGGCATTAACAAAACAGTTTCTACATTACAGATCCTGTGGCTGTGACCTTTGCACGCCTTGTTTTCCGTTGCTTTTTTTAAGCTTATCCTCTGGCCATTGGTTACGATATGGAAAGAAAAGCGCATCAATTTGATGCTGACATGCTCAAAGGAAACTAAGTTAGTGAATTAGTTCAAAAACGTTTTTACCAACATGGTTTGACTGTCATTTCGCTTACCTATGATGATGTTAGGTTGGCTGGGACTTCCACTGGCATTCACTGTGAGGTTTCTCTGGATTTGGTCAGCAGCCTGATCGAACAAGTCCAGGTAGTCCTCCACCGGGTATCGATCATGAAAGCCCTCGCTCAGACGGATGATACCTGGGGGAGGAGGAAGACACGGATTATAGAACAACTTCTTACAGTACAAATACATCTCTAGTGCATGTTCACTTTGGATTGCAAGTTATCAAATCGTGTATACTTTGCAGAAAGTAGAGATGGACTTATGTTTCTCTTTTTGAGGCGACAAAATCATCAAGATTAGACATAGTTTGGGTGAGAATCTGTAGCCCTGAGATCGGTGAGTATCCATCAAGCATCACTCTGAAGGAGGCCATTAGGGCTCCTGTGTTGGCTCGACTTTGGGGTGACCAAATTAAATCCAAGTTCCAATCCAAATTCAGCAGGATTGTTGCACCCTGTTCAATTGTCCCTGTTTCCAATTAAGGGCCGATGTGAAGCGTGTGCTTTAAATGCAGGATTGGAAAATGTGTTTTCCATCTGTGCTGTTGTGGTCTGGCAGCATAATTACAATTTACCAGGCAATTGTGGGGATTCGGGGTCGGGTATAGGAGTATCAATGCAGTGTAAGGATAATGAGCTAGCTCAGGCGTCTGTTACTTTCAGTGATGCTTTGATGGTGTCGCAGTAAAACACCGTTCTCTAGCTAGCAGGAAAACATGATTAGAAGACTCTAGTAAAGTCTCCAAACCTCCAGCCGGCATCTTTACTAATCCAGATTGGTTACACTTGTATGAGGTGTGATGGCACTTGTGTGCGTCTCGCTTCAGGGCTTTGTTTTCATCCCTTTGCCTTTTTAATATGAATGGAACGTCATCCAATTTTCAAATAGACATTCAAACTGCTCCTCTCAGAAAGTTATGTGACGCGGATCACATCCAATCACCTTTTCACATGAATCGGATGAGCGGAGCCTCGAGGGGGAATGAAATAAATAAATACAAAACAAGACCATTTGAATTCAAAGTGTTCTCAAAGGATGTCTTAAGAGAAAAGGGCTGATTATCAGCACACAGCTCCAAGTGCAACACTGGAAGGGAGAGAGTGAAAGAAGGAAAGTGGCAGCAAAGATGAAAGCATGAATGAGGATGGGGCAATAACTGAGAGGGACCTGAGTCCTTGGGATACAGCTGCATTTACTGCTACGCAACATCCCAGGCTGAAAAAAACACCAACACAAGGCAGATAAATTAAGGAAAACTGCTCATCCACATCCCGCAGCGCTATGAGGTTCAAATAATTATCAACTCAAACTGAACATCTCATTAAAATAAGTATTGCATGCAGACTGATCAATCCAGTTAGGTTTCCGTTAGTCTCAGAGGGATTAGTGGCATAGTCAGCAACTGGATGAACTTCAAAAGGATCATTTTGGCTACGACAATTAGATTAAGCCTCCTTTTGATTTCTGCAGTAAGAATTTTGATAACATTTTTGGAAAATGTGGCCAACGCCAAACCCCACCACCCCCCGGTTGAAATTATTAAAATCATTAAGAAATGTTTAGACAGATAGCTCCAGGCAAAACAAAATGAACGTATCAGTCATCGCTGCGCAGAAGAATAAGTCCTCCTCGGTGAGAAATTACCATTAAAAATCACGCTGCACTGATGTGATAGTGCAGCTGCTGTTCTTAAAAGAGAATTAGATTATCTACTCGCTTCCCCGCGTCTTTCAACTCTGTATAAAGTCATCCAATCTGCTTCTGATTTCATAATCAGAACTGACTTTGAACAGATCGGTGCCCTACAGTTTAACTGCTGCTCTTCACATTTTCTTTCCTTCTTCTATTTCTTCACAAATGCAGACACACTTCAGTGAAACTCACGCACGCACACACACCGACTCACACTCCTGATGCCTACATCTTGAGCCGCTGAAGATGCTCCATTATTCATGAGTCTTAATGGCTGTTTTCAGTTATAAAACAAAACAAAACGCATGATAGGTGTTGAGAATAATGAGTTGCCTTCTTTTGGGAGCAAAACACAACACGCATTTAGAATCTCAGTTTCTTTAAAATAAAAAGTGTTACTGCTTTGTTTGGCACTAATTGGAGACTAGAGACTAGAGACTCAAGGCTTTGTTTGTGTGTCATTAGGTAAAAGTCACCAAATCAAATGAGCAGTGCAACAAAGCATCTGCAAGATATAAGGGAGGGGTTACAGAGGGTTTTCAGTTCAACCAAATACAGTCGCACTCCCAGATCTCGCATGGCTTTTAATCCCATCTGTGGTGGTGCGGTGGTTCTTTTAACATCACAGATGCACATGGTGAAGTAAACACAATATGGCATCCACACATTCGGATGACAGAAGCGCCATTCGACCAGATGCCGGCTGCGAGGCGGCTCGTACCTCTCCACCCACAGTTTGAGGGTTTATCTCTTTGTTTGGGAAAATGACATATTACCACCTGTTCAAAGTCCTTGAAAACCAACAGCGTAAACCAGGATTGTGGCAGTAGCTCTCTCTCACTCAGGTGAATAGAGCCGGTGACTCAACCCCTCACAGCTTTATAATACTGGACTTCCTTCTGCTTCGCTTAGCCTTCACTGAAGTGCTGTGTAAAAGGAATCATTGTTTTGTGTGTGTGTGTGTGTGTGTGTGTGTGTGTGTGTGTGTGTGTGTGTGTGTGTGTAGGTGTGTGTGTGTGTGTGTGTGTGTGTGTGTGTGTGTGTGTGTGTGTGTGTGTGTGTGTGTGTGTGTGCGTGCCTAAAAAGTCTGAACTGAAACATGCCGGTGATTATGTGTCCAATGCATAAGTCTTCACCTGCTCAACTGGCAACTATTCCCTAAAAAAAGACAAATACCATCCTGAAGAAGGCCTTTAAGCGTTTGGAAAATAAGAAACCGCTCCCTAATAAAGTAAAATGATTTGCTGTCTAATTAAATAAATGCATTATTGCTCTGTTAATCTTTTAAATGATAACTAAAATCCATGGTGTGCTAAGAGAGCAGCCAGAAAGGTGTAAAATAAAATGAGCTAAGTTCATTGCGGTAAGACATCTTGCAAGTGTATCTGAGAGCAGGAAACAGTGCGTCTATACATGTGGGTTCAAAGTGTGCGAGGAGGCTCCGTGTGCTGTATTTGTCAGGTGCTCTTTTCAAGTCCCTTCCACCACAGAGACACATCTATGTCACAGATGACGGAGTAGAGCAGTTAGTCTAGATCTTTCTGCATATCGTCCCAGTTGAGCCGTTAATGAGCACAGCCACCGCATGAGCTCAACCTTCAGCGTGCAAGTATCAGTGCATCAGGATGGGGAAGTGGTGCCGGTAAGTTGTGATATGATGACCGCGTACAGGAAGGGGAAAACGGAAAAAGCAAATCAGCAATCGAGATGTTGAAAGTACGAGGCGATAAAGCGGTTAAATGCACCATCAGATATAAATATGGGGGCCAACAGCTCTCAGGTAGAAAATAAACAGTTTAACTTTATTCTCATGCACAGCACAGAACGGTTGAATATTCATTTCTCAGTTAATTGCATTGGGAGATTGAACTGCGTGCATCGAGAGATACATAATTAATGTCACATCCAGGGCTCACAACCAGCTATAGGTTTCACATTGTTAAAAAAAAATATAATTGCGGCTGCAGTTTTGGGTATATTTGATAAAGCAGAACTGTCAGTTTGACTGAGCGTGAAATTGTCAGTCAGTATCCAAAGGACTTTTCCCCCAATTAACTACTGACATGTATATAAATCATGGAATTTAGTAACTACAATCCACACATCTTCACAATATGATGACAGCAAGTATACAGGAGATAGCATTAATGATGCTTATAAAACAGACAGGTTTGCCTTTGAGGATGAGACCCCTTCAAACGTCTGTCACCGAGTGCTTTTCTGAAGCCCCCTGAGGCTTGGCTCTAGCAAAATAATGTACTGTAGAGAGCCACGTTTCACACTTTAAATGCTCTCGGGCTCTCATTATTGTGTACCAGCCCGAAGGCCTCAGCCACAGCAAATTATAGTTTTTCTTTACTCACCAAACCTCTTGCGGGTCCACCAGTGCGGCTCTTTGAAAGTGGTGAACTTGACGTCAGGGTGCAGCCTCAGTCTGTCGTACAGGTCCGTTGTGCCACACTTTGGTTGGCCGATGATATAGAAATATGGAAGGCACCGCATGCGGTAGACTTTCCCATCGCGGTGATACAAGTGTTCTCGGAAAGTGTTCCTCAGGTGCTGAAACACTGTCCGGAAGCGCCTCGAGTAGCGCGCGTACAAGTTTGTCCTGTAAGGGTCCGAGGTGACGTTCCCAGTATATTCCTCATACCAGCACGGGTTCTTGACGCCAGGCAGGAATTTGCGTGGGATTGCAGAAAACATCTGTAAAAGCAAAGAAAGCGGGGCCGAATTAAGTCGCCGTACTCCCCAACCACATGAAACCATTTCAGACAAAGCCTTCTGTGACCCTTGAGATCACCACTGCTAAGGCTAAACAAGAGAAAAACAGTCCGGTCATTTCACGGACTCATTGAAGGAAGACGTTTGCTTCAACTGTTTAATTTATACAGGCAGGTGTAGGCAAACACCATCTGTGTGGGATCCAGCTGCACGTTAGTGACAAGTGTGAGCGGGAGGATACAGTCTCTGGAGGGGCCGACAGTTGGCAGAGATGCAGAGGCACAAGTGAGTGAACATATGAATGCATATATGCAGTCAGACAGTATTTAGGAATTGGACTTTTTTGTTGTTGTTTTATACACAGTCCTTCAGGAGAGAGAGAAATGATTAGTCAACATAAACTTGAATACAGTCATGTTCTTTTGTTATATTTGGTGTAGAATCTTTTGCATATAAAGACTGTCTGAAGGCTATATTAAGAGACGACAGCAGGACGACACCTTGTTATCTGCCCCCTTTGGCTCTACAAAAACTCAAACTTGTATCGTTGTTCTGATGCACCAGCCGAAAAAAAGACCTCTTAGTTATTGTTTACCCAGTATGGATGTGGACACCCCTCAGCACGTGTTGGATTCAAGCGAATCAATACGAAAAATAAAAAGTGAACCTGTCCTAGTACTTTCAGACCTGCCCTGAGCGAAGCAGATTCATCCTCAACTGTAGAAGTGAGGTGACACACACATGTCCGACAGTCTTTTTCTTTTCACATATTTTCACAAGTTATTACAATTTTGTGGTGATCAACCAAAGGCCCGTGCTTTTGTGACACAGCCTGTGAGACACGGCTACTTTCAGGACAATTAATACCGGATCCATCCACAGACGGGGTATTGATTGTCCCGCGGCCACACTCTCCTATTCATTAACTGGTTCAATAAGAAATTAGTTATGTTGCAAATTAGCCCTAGCACAAGCCATTATCATTAGGATTAACAATTAATTGAATCAGGCTTTGAGGTGAAACGGACACTGAGAGGAATCCACAGGACCAATGTGTTGGATGTGGGGTGACTTTGAGCTTTAAATCCCTGGCGCAAAAAAAAAATTGGGAGAGAATTATCTGGTGTGACATGAAGTGTTATACAAGGCTTTTCTGAGCAATTTTATCTCTTTATAAATTAAATTAGAAGCTGCAACCAGTGGGGAATTGCAACAATGTATCTGTATTGAACCCGGTGTAGACAGCATGTAGGCATGAATACTGATTTGAGTCACCTTTTCACTTAGCATTTAATTATGCTTCAAGACACATCTGAGATTGTCAATTAAAAGAGAGATCAATATCAGGCTGGGACTTGTTTGTATTAGGATTCAAATGGAGAGATAACATGTACATTATAAAACACTGAGGTATTCATTACGGCAATCAATCTGACAACAAGATCAAATTTTTTTGGGATAGAATTTACATCCTCAAGATGTCGCTGAGTATATTAGGATGGATAAACTCACATGGGGTTCACTGTTAACCAGTGCTTTGAGCTCCGGGAGCTGTCGACTGCTGCGAAACTCCACTTTGGATGTGATGGACTTCACCACCAGCTTGATATGTGCGTAGTCCTTGACTGAGGAGAGGTTGAAGGCAAACGGTCCCGGGCTGATCAGGCTGCTGAAGTGGTAGGGTGATGGGGTGAGGAGGAGGCCCTTCTTGTCACCTGTCAGAATGTACGAAGCCATGATGAGGAACATGACGGCCAGGCCGAACAGGAAGCTGTAGAGCCGGATCTTGCGGAAGCAGCCCAGCGTGCTCCAGCGCCTCGGCAGCTCCCGCTTCACCTCCAGGATTGCAAACAGGTTCATGGGCGTGTCGTCCACCTGCAGGAGCAACGGCCTCTTGCGGTAGTCGTCCACTGCGGAGCCCAGCAGGCTGTATTTGTAGTCCATCTGCGTCATGGTGTCAACAGCCTGCGGGTCCCAGGTATCAAGAGGATCAGACACAGGGGGGCGTTACGGAGCGGGATCCAGCGGGACAGGAGGTTTTGGGATGGTGGAACGGCTGACAGTTGATGTCCATGATGGGTTGTGGAGAACAGCCCACCTCATCCACTGACGCCTGCCTATATAGTAAGAGGAAAAAGACAGTCAGCTTACATTGACTCACTGTTTCATAACTGGGCTGACGCAGCAACTTCTAAAACCTCAAAAAATACTTTAGATAACCCTTTCTTTCCACCCACACGTGTCTGTGTAGCTGAGGCTTCCTGTTTCTTATTCACAATGGCTGAAAGAGGCGTCAGATATTCCAGAAGTTTTATTGATGCAAGACTGTGACAAAGAATAGACTGATCAAATGCTGACTTTCGTGTATCTGCTCCATTTGGAAACCAGTTCGCAGGCACTGATTGAAATTCTTTCCATTTTCGAGGGAGGGAAATGTACATTCTCAAGAGCATGTCATCACATCCCTCAGTCTCAGAAAGTCCCAATGACAAAGTAATGCCTCTTTGTGGAAGCAGTCCAACGATTAGATAGCTGAAGGGAATTTCTCTTAAACGTCTGTGCTTCCGCAGTTCTAGCAACATACAATGACGGGAATATGTCTGCTCTGAATATTGACCAATAAAATGAAATTAAGAAGTAACTTGTGATCCTTTAAACCATGTCTTGGAAAATGTGACTTTTAAGTGTGATTATTAATTCCACAACTATTGCGTTTCGCAACTGATTCCACTGACTTCCGCCTATAACACTTCCTGTTTTAATCAAACAGCACAGCAACATCCTCCCACCCTCCCTGAGCAACGGTCACAATGTGGAAGGAGTGATTAGGGCGTCAGCACGAGGGATGCATTCAGCCTCGAAACTACGAGGCTGAGTGTCAGACTCTCCTGGGGAGAGACACGAATATAAGAGAGACCCGGCTTGGACCAGAGAAGGGATTTTATAATCAGAAAATAGTATTCCTCACTGTGAAGTCACATGGATCATCAGTCGCCCACAGATAAAAGTAGGACCAATGTCTAAAGGGTGAAAGAATTGGGGATCTTTAATGATAAAGCTCCTGCAGCAGCAACGAGTCGTTTCATCCTTGAGGCTTTCTGAGTGTCTGGAGGTGAGCCAACACGACGGCAGTGAATAAAATACAGCATAATGACAAAAAAGCCAGCAGAATCAAGGGTTTATAGGACCTTTTTTTCAAAGGATGCGTGAGATGTACGGGAATATGGCTGAAGCCTCAAAACTGCATGGATACAGGCATGAGGTTGACATATTTTATACCTGCACACATCATGCGATGAAGGCTCTTATGGAAGTGAGTCATCGCTCCGCCTCACGGCTGCTGATATTGTCTGGCCGCCGCCACCATCGCCCATCGGCCACTACCGTCACTCAACTCTGTATTCATGGAGCTCGCGGCAGAGCTGATAAGAGGCTGGCTGGAGACCGCCTGCCTCCCTGCTCACGCAATGCCATTTACCCCCAGCTGGGCCCTCTGCGACACCCCACAGCAACAGTCTCTCCAGGAGACAGGTGCAGGAATAACAAGCCAGCTCTGAAAAGAATGACTGCCAGCCCCCAAGACGTTGTCTGGCCACGTTGTCAGTGAATGGGAGGGTTGGAGAGTCATGGCTTCAATGCAAGAAGCTGGAACATCAACCTGTTTTAGGAGCAGGATTGTGTATGTATGTATGTATGTGTGTATGTGTGTGTGTGTGTGTGTGTGTGTGTGTGTGTGTGTGTGTGTGTGTGTGTGTGTGTGTGTGTGTGTGTGTGTGTATGAATGGGTTTTAAATTACACTACTTCAAATACAGTTTTTATTTGAAGTAGTGTAATTTAAAACCCATTGCTTGTCTTGGATAAATGTCACCACAAGAAGTTAATGTTCTTATTGTTCTTTAAAATAGTCTGTAGGCTCCTATTTCAACAAGTGATGAAAGCTCCAAAAAGACTAAGAGGTTTGCTTTTTACAGAGTGGTAATTACTGCCGGTCAGTTGTCCTGTTCCATCACAGGTAGGGACACTACACTGTGTAATAAAAGTGTTAAAAATAGGATGACATTTTCAGGATTGCATTTTGCTATTGATGAACATATGCGCTCATTTGTAGTCGTCATGCCATTAGCACTTATTGACTGTGTGTGTCCTTCATCAAGGTGCTCGTGCTCAATGCTATTTAAAATAGGGGGAAGGAAGAAAAGGGCATTAAGGTAAAAAGAGAAAGAGAAAGAGGTAAAAGAGACTGTGGCATTGACGAGTCACCCTCAAGGGAAGTCACATCTAAATCAATCAGACGCCAAACTGTAGCAGTGGGCGACTGGCAGCTTGACAGTTCTGCTCTATTCATAAAGCAAAAGCATTGCTCCTGTCCATCAAACATGATGAAACAGCTTAACTTAAACAGAAATATGGCTGAAGGGCAGTGGACAAAGAGACATGGTTGCGTCATCTACCTTTTCTGCAGCCAAACCTTCAAATAATAGTAAAAAAGTATTGTTTTGAACATTTTCCCCGTTGAAGGAGAATGTTTACGGCATTTATTTATATTTCTCCACCTCTGACATGGTTTAGTAAGAGAAATGCTCACTCGATTTATTAACACATTCAATTCAAATGAGTTACTTGGTTATATGCAATGTAAAACCTGCTGTTCATGGGGTCCAAACTGGACATGAAGTGAGCGCATCCAATGGGCTTCATGAAAGAGGGAACTCGGACTGTACCATGTTGCAGTTAATGTAATGTATCAAAAACGACTGTTTCCTCAGAAATAATATTTGAATGTCTTATGAACTAATCTGTCTTTTGAAAGTTGCTTCAGTTCAGGAGCAGATAGAAGCGTATTGCTAGCTGCCCGGCAGAAGGAGCTGAGCATTGGTTTAGTCTTTGTTGACTGATTATTTTATTCGTTTCTATTGTTCCTATATCTCACCAAATCATTCTGAACAGTCGATCTGATATTTAAACAAAAAAGATAAAAACCGGGTTAAGATGAACATCTGTGTGTTCTCCCTCCAGCACTCAACTTATTAATAAAGAAACCTGTCAAGGTTTGGCCATCAAGATTATAATAATATATAATTGATTAAGACAAGCAAGCAAAAAAGATGATGGAGGTTTTGTTTCACAACCGAGAAGCAAAAACGTTGTTATTACTGACTTATCACTGAACTATTAAGCCTTAATGAATAATATAAGGTACAAAATATAAACCCTTTTATAAAGCATGCTATATTAGAAACTGTGTGGTGCAAATATCGCAGACTCGGCGAGTCTGAAAGTCAGAAAGTTCCAAGTAAGTGTCATCTGACTGCAGAGATCAAACACATTGAACACGCAGATAACTCAAATTCATAATGATTGTAATTAACTTCAGAGACATTGGCATCCGTGGTAATGGCCTCCATGCTGTGCTGATACCTCCCTCGCTGTGTGGTGCGAATGGAATTGCCACGGCCTTAATAACTCATCAGAGGGAGACCTCTCAGTACGGACTACCCTGTCATTCAGAGACGGATCAGTGAAACAGGCAATCAGACGGATTTGTTTAAAGTCTGTCTGCTACTCCGCTCCTAGCCGTCCATCTCCGCTCTGGAAGCCAGTCTCACACACTGCCAGCTAATTGCCGTTCTCTTGTGTACCTTTTATTCTCCGCTGAACAATTCCTTTTATTTGTGTTTATCGCTGTCAAATTGATTATTTGGTGAAAAAAAAAAGCAGTGGAGATGGACAGATTGTTTTTTATTGTACCTCGAAAAAAAAAGAAAAGAATACAAATCGAAATCTATTGTTGTTCCCCACGATTAATCCATCACATTTCAAACTGGTTACATTACAGCTTCTATCATGCTGTGGTCCTGACAATTCACTTTCTTTGGCATTGATTGGAGACAAAATGATTGGAGACAAAATTGGTGAAGTGGTGATACAAACATACTGGCCTTAACTTGCAGGGTAGGAACAGTGCTCTGCTTTTCCTATTCTGCCCGTGACTTGTGGTCGTATTCCATAGTCCGGTAAATGCTCTCACACAATAGGAATGACAGAAAACACTCCACAGCCCTTAAATCATTCATTCCTCAAACCACAGCGACGCATGATCATTATACCTGGCTGGAGAAGCCGTCTGTGCACTGGAGAGCACGCTGTCCTACTTCTTAGGCTGACTGGTATTTCTGATGGGTCCCTGAAATGCCTTTTCTGTTGTTTGAATTCAATAGCAAAGTGCCAGCTCACTCAGGCTACATGGAAGGTGCTGCTCCATATCACAGAATATTGTTAAAATATCAGAGCTATCCCCGCAGACCTCCCTGTATTGTTGTCTTCATCTTTGACTGCTGGAGAAGATTAAAAGGACTCGGATGTTTCCTGCTCCTTTTCTCTTTGAAATATGGTGCAGGAAGCTGTTGAAGACACTGTAAGACAATTTTCCTCAGTATATGTGTCCGTCTTCAGAGGACCAGAAGACATATGTCATATAAATGAGTATATTTTATTATTCTGCGATGTTAACATGGCATTGTAGTTAACATATCGCATTACACTTATCTGTAGGAGCAACAGGCAGCTTGAGGTTGAAGACTTAAAAAGCAGTGGAAAGCTACCTGAGGTTTCCCACAGATCCATAGCCTGATCCATATGACAACGAAGAGCTATAAAAAAAAAATGGTAAAAGACAATTTAATCACTGGATAAACAAGGCATAATACCAAATTAAATCAGAGATATATGGTGGAGGGAATCAAGATGTGATTGGACAAAGAGTGAAGATTACTCTGTGGATGCACACTGCATTGGAAAAGCTGCAGATAGTTGAGGCACAGAGAAGGTGATGTACTGACTGATAGGCCTGTCACAGTAATACTATGACTTATCATACAATATATAGACGTGACCTCGATCATTTTGACGATTTAGCATACAATACATGGACAAAACTTCAATAATTTGTATCTTATCGAGTCACTGTACATTATATGGACATGACCTTGATCCTTTTTTCTGGCCGGGATACGGCCCGTTGTATTCGCATGCTTGTTTGTTTACATAAGAAAGTCACCGATCATTTTAGCGAGCATGATGGCAGAAGAAACAGCAGCCTTTTTCCTACATTTATCATATAGTTTATTGCAATTATTTCTGGGACAATATATCGTCTTAACACAATTGGTTATCGTGCCAGGCAGTGATTACCCCTGATACGTTGTGCAGGTGTGTAAAGTGAGTGTGACAGTGTTGCTTCCTCCCTATACAGACACAAACATGGACATGTCCCCATATACTCTGTCTGTGACAGGAGGAAAAACAGATTAATTCCAGTGAAATGTGCACAGCATAAACAACAATCTGCTCCTATCTTGCCTTCACAACCACATCGCCAGAGAAAAGAGAAATGAGACAAAGCAAGCGAGCTCTGCAATTTAGCTACATTCTAGGTGTGGAGGAATATAAACATGAGCACCAACTGATGGGGACTGGAAGCCTTGTGATGAAGAGGCTTGGGAGACCTTGAGAACAGCATAGCACATTCTGTCCACAGAGTCCTTGTGTGCAGCTGCCAGGGAGTACTCTCGACCTACTCTCACCGACTGATTTCAACCATCCATCGTAATACTGAAAAAGCAGTTTGTCATTCAGGAACAAGCCCGTCTGAAAAGCCATTTCCCCTTCATGACCACTTACAGATCCTCCAAAGCAAGTGTGGAAAAAACAAAAACAACTGAAGAATCGAGTAAACTACTAATGACTTCAGACTGTAAGCAGAATACTGGCTGCATCTTCGAGCCGTTATGGCTTTTTCTACACTAATAGCTAATGATCTGACGGTAAAAGCCAATATAGCTGAAGGGCTGTGTACATGCATATAATGCGTGGTCTCTTCTGAGAAACAATCTGCTCATCCTCTCTGCCATGACCCCTTAACATTTCCGAGAGACGGGAAGTGGATTTTGGTTGACGTCCACCAAAAACACAGGAAGTAGCATTGGGCGAGAGCGCGATAGGAGCCGACAGAAGAAGGAACAAAGAGGGTGTCATCGCTGTGTCAGCTGGTGGAAGATGTTTTTCCACCAGGCCACTCATAATAATTAAAATTCAGCGTGAGGCCACTGCAAGGGTGGTACAGCCATGAGACTGAGTCTGACATGTGACACTGAAGCAACCTTGCGATTGGTTGAAGTGGGCGGGTGATAAATAGCTGCTGATGACACTAACACTGCCTCCTCCATTGTCAAGGCTATTTTCAGTTGCAGGGGGGATGTTAAAGGGACAAGAGCTCTTTCCATTGTTTATTTTTTTTTATTGTATTGGTTTTAACTGATTTTAAAGATGAAATCCTTGAGATTTCAATCCTGGATGATTTGGCCAGACCTGTGGTTACCATGCTACCAGCCAGAGTGGTTTAACACTACAGCAAACACTCTGTGAGTGTCTACTTTCTCCGAAAAGCAACAGAATAGCAGCTAGTATATCTGTTTAAAGTGAAACCAAACAATCTGGACACCGTACAATTGGCTAGTTGGAGGTGTCTGTCACCTGCAACGCTTCATCTAGCAGCTCGCTGGAGCTGCTTCTTGTTCTATTATTAAAAAAATGACTCGCTCATGAAACAAGTTAGAATATGACCACTATCTTGTTTTGTTGACTGTTTCTGATGAAGGTTCGCAGTGAGCGCTTGACAGCAGGGACAAATATGTTGCGTTTCCTCTGGCTGCTTCACAGTAAAAGTCACTCCGTGTTTTCGGGAATTTGAACGCTTAAATGTGAAGCAGCTGCAGTCGAAAATGTTGGGCTTGCATTGGAAGTAACTTAACCATCTGAATCCAGCCCGGGATTGGCAGACTCTGTCACAACCAAAAGAGATGAAAATAGTATCAAAACTGGGGTTTGATTTTGTTTAAATCTAAAAAATTACAACATACTAGGTGTTTTTGTCTCCTAGCATAAGATGTTTCCTGCTCCAAGAAAATATAATTCACTAAACTTTACAGTAAATTTGGTCCTCTTGTGGTGAGGACATCTCAAATAATGCATCAAGTCACCAAATTCAATCATCAAAATTTATACTTGTAATAAATGCATTATCAAAATGTAAACTGCTTCAACTATAAAGTTTCTATTTAAATGAATGAAATCAATGGGAAAAGGCATCCATTAAGAACCAAAGCGAGCTACTGAGATGTGAAATTACACCCTACAATAGCTGGGGAGAACATCTGGAAACAGGATTGCATTGGGCTACAATGTACCACAAAGCTCAGCGATAATAAAGCAAGCAGGAGACCTGTGACCTGTCAAATATGCCACTTCCTTCTTCAGCGCCCCCAGGGCCTGCAGCCCCATCTCATCATGTAAATCAGACCCATGTAACGCGAGCAAGAAGGATAAGATCAGTATTCTCTGTGGCTCAGAGTGGATTCATTCGTCATACTACCCAGGGAGAAGTCATCCATCACATTCCGTCAGATCACACACACACTGTTGACCAAAGATCAGAATCTAATCTCCAGGAAGTCCGGCAGCAGGCCCCCCCAGGAGACCAGAGGACCTGACCGTGACCCGACCGAGGAGCCGCCGGGTCAAATTCTCAACACAGCCTCTGGACACTTTCACTGCTGCGGAGGGTGGCGAGAAATGTGGCCTCTGCCCTGGATTCATAACTGATGCTCAGCTGGGATCTCAGACGGAGGAGTCCCAGTTCAGCACTTTCCTGCGTCTTATCTTTTATTCATTATTTTAATTTCACTGGCAGCCTCCCACAGCCTGGGCTCCTTCTGAGGTGGATAAGTGCTTATGATTGTGTCATTAAAAAGCGCAAAAAAAAACAATGGCTGCTCCTTAAATTATTGATTGTGGTAATGGATATGTTATGAAGCACGTGGGGTGCTCTGGTCTCTAAGCAGAACACTTACAATGATGCTAAATTGGGACTTAAAATGCTAATGTGGAGATTAGAGGAAAGGTGACAGGTCGTGCGTACGTTACATCAAATTCTGAGTACACAATTGTCATTTTAATAGAAGAACTGCATTTCCAACACAATAAACAATCAAGGATGTCTTGTGTGAAATGAAAAGGAGCTTCAAGTTTGAGGGGCATATGTAAAACAGTGCTGCGTTCACACAGCGGCTTCCGATGAATAATGCATCAGGACGAACTTGGATGTGATGTGTCTGTAACTTATTATCTAACTTCAGAAAATGTAAACTTCGATGAATTCAAATAATGATGGAGACTTCCTCCTGTATATCTCTCTATCTTGCCTGCTACAGTTGGAGAGTTTTCTGGTATTTTTTGGGATCCTCAAGACACGTTAATTCAATTTTTCCATTACATTTCTTTGTCTAGCTTTCTGTGTCAGTGGTCAGAAGTTTGTTTTTTGTCTAGATCATAATCTATAAATATGAAGCTGTATCGCTGACAGATTTTCAGATGGGTTGAAAGAAAAGACATAGAGAGACAGAGTTCAATAATGCTGACTGACAGAGGCACATTATTGTGAGTGGGTTGTTGTGGGGGTTGGGGGGGGGGGGGGGGGGGCTAAGTGAACGAAGTCGGCGTGAAATACCACTTTGATTCTTGGGCGCTCAGTGTTGCGTAGGAGGACTGGATGTTTGTTTTTTTGATTTGTGAAATATGTGCCAATCGGTTCCACATCACGTCCATTGCTCGTGATTTGAAATTGCCAATAACGTGGGTGGCAGCCTGAAACATTTATATCGAGCACCACTAAAAACTCGGCATCAGAACGGTTTTCCTAGAAGGTGGCTAAAAAAACAAAGCTTCCCCCAAACAGTCCAACGAACAAGTGAAAGTGTCGATTCTTGATTGAAAGATGCAAGAACATTCGCGATGAAACCATTGATGCTCGAAGTGGTCCCTTTTCCTTTGTTCTGAACACTCTACCAACACCTGCACCTGCTCCCCTCCTCTCTCTCTTCATGAGACCTGACAGGCAGTCGCTCTACATGTGGACCAAAGTTCAATCTACTGTTAATCTTCCTTTTTGACAAGAAGCAGACAGAGCTAGGGGGTGGGGAGCAGTTGGTAATTAATCCAGTGGGAATGTTTACTGTTTCCAGTGGAATGCTTCTGAACCCAGTGCAGCATAAATGGCTCGGATCCAAATCGGCTTACAGAAAATTTAGGGGGAAAACCGCAACACTTGTGTGGAAAGAAGACAGAAATGTTGTGGCGAGGACTTTCAATGCTATATTTATTTGTTGTTTTGCCCGTTGACACTCTCTGACATTTGTAGGACACATCTGTGAACACTATTCTATTCTCTGGAATCGCACTGCATTTAAAGTTAGTAAACCGCCACTGAAATGTGCCTTTTATGGCACATCTGTGCAACATCTAAATAAAGTATGTACTTCGGTAAACTTAATGGGGCTATCATAAGAGCCAATAAAGTCGAGAAATTGGAAACATAGATCCAAGTGCTCTGGATGTGTGTTCCCAACGGAAGCTGAGAACAAAAGAGTAGCCCAAAACATCAAACATGAGTGACTGATCCTGGGGGGGAAAAGCATCTAATTTTGTTTCTGCTTGTCGATTCTGTTTCCGTTTTGCGACCACTCAGATTTATCCGGCAGCTCACTGGTGGTACTGGCCCCCCAGCTTGGAAACCACAGTTTAAATGCATTCAGAAACTTGTGGGAAATGTGCTCTTAGCAGTTTTGACTTCTTCTGATTGGTTTTGTGAAAGCGTTGCAACACAAAGAGGAAGACAGTCCATTAAATGGAGAAATATAAGTAATCAAATAGGTTTCCACCTGACAAGTGCTGTCATTATTCCCAGTGGTGACTTATTATTCAGTTGATCCACTTTGGGAATTTTTTATTAAATGATAAGTTAATTGTTTTAAATCTATCACACTTAAGGCTAATTAGCAAACAGTTTACAGCTTGTTAGCATTCAACGGTGTGATTATATGAAATGCTCCGAAGTACGTGTGACTACTACACGTGATGCTTGAGGTTAACACAATGGTTGTGCGATGAATATGTAGAGGTGTTGTGAGTCTTTCATTTATCATTGACTAATGTTCCTTACATTCATCAGAATGAAGGGGACACTTGGGATGTTTCTTGTTGTTTGTAATTCATTGCTCTCAGTAGGCCGATATATTTAGTAGTTGCCCAGCAGACAGAAGATGATGATGATGATGACGGTACCGTGGAGTCATATAAACTGAAGCCACTAAGGGCTGGACAGCCAAGTAAGCTCATTTATTAAATCAAATGAGACTTGAGCGAAACTTTCTTTCCAGTTGAGCTGTGCCTCTGCTTTTCAAATGTCTTCTCAAATGTGTTTACTCGTGACTAAAGCTGGAGGAAAACTTGGAGTACCTTCCAAAAAAGGAAAAAAACACATAATCTTTATTCAGTCCTGCAGCTAGGAGGATTCCAGGAGTAATTAAGCTTCTTTTTTTAATGCAGATACAACATGGATGCATAAAACTGAAAAAAAGTGATGTTATTTAATACATGTGTACGATGAGGAGAAGCGCCACAACACTGTGATGTTGTCAGAGCGCCTTCCCCTTTTCCTCTTTAATTCCCTGCTTCCTTGAGGTTCTGCAGGAAGCGTGTAGTAATTCTGTGCGGTAGCGTTTCACACTTAGCTAGTTTCATCTCTCAACCGCGCTGAGCCTCCTGCCAGATATGGGATATGTGCACGGATTGAGTGTTAGCCTATGACTGCCAAGAAAACGTGTGAATTAACAAAACGTAGGCTCTGGCTGAGTCGGCTGGCTTACTGCCCCGTCGCTCGGCAGTGGGCCTGACGCAAACCGTTTCAGGGAGGCAACTCGAGGGCATCCCGGTGGATCCATAATATTAACTTGGCCTGTGGATTTTCAACTTATTAGTTGCTGCGCTTTATCTTCTCCCTGCTGCATTATACATGCAGCGCCACAATATAACGAAGGCTTGGACAAATTCTCCGGGCTTAACGGACAGGCAGGCAGGTTAAGTCTCCTAATTAAGGGCGAGCATAAAGAGGTCTCCTCTTTAATGCGGGGGATTAATTGAAAGGCATCTTCATTTCTTATGGTATGCCAATATGTTCCACCTCTCTCGGAGAAGGATCCCCTTGCACTGTAATTTGAGTGTGAAGTTTAGCATAAATCACAATAATACAGCTGCCCTGTTCAGTATGCTCTGAAAGTAGATAGCAACAACAACAACAAAACAGTTTAATCACGACTCCACCTGCTTGGCCACGTCCTGACAAATGTAGGGAGGGTGATAGATGTTCTAAGAACAACAGCACATCCATCTTGCAAAGTGTAAAAAAAACTCTCTGGTTTGCCAAAGGTTCATACGGGCAGCAGCTGCCTGCACAGATATAAAACTCCAGCCCCAAATTAACTTGGCAGGGATAATCCCACGAAGTGATAGCTGCGGCGATGGAAATAACATTTGTACAAATTCCCTGTGACCCGGGCCGGGTCGGAGTGCGCCTCCTCACTGCCAAAGGCCGGAAAAATGCAAACAGCCCTGCAGATGCGTCTGACGCCTCTGCAGGGCATTTCGAGGCTGTCTGGTAAACGGAACTCAATGTTGACCTTTGAACGCAAACAGACATGCAGCTAGGTGGCAAGTGCATGCAAGTTTTTCTTTTTACCAGTCTGAGCTAGTTAATATGTTGCCTTCTCGCTGTGGTGAAATTTGCCCGGGGGGGCCGCTGCTACATGCACTTACGATCCCCGACTAAACTATACGTTCGGTTAAGTAGGAAGATGGAGTACATGTAAATTCAACTTGTCTGCAGTTCAGTGATGCCATGAAATTATCAAGAGCAATCTTTTTTTTTAAGTAAACCCACAGTGTAGTGAGAAATGGCCGTGGTGTTGAAAGGTTTCTCAGTAGCTCATTTAAAAGGAGTTGCCGAAGGTAATTGGAAAATGAACACATCTCTCCCCGGCGCTGTATATTGTGGAGGCCCCCACAGATCTGTGTTGAGGCTCAATAGAGGGACATCTGGAAGACAGATACTGTCTACAAACACACACACACACACACACACACACACACACACACACGCACACACACACAACCACTAATACAGAGTCCACCTGCTAACCTAAGGGATTCCATGGCAACACATGACAGCATCGAGGATCAAAGGGCAGTAAATATAGATTTTAAAAACTGAATCATTGTTAATTCTTGTTAAAAATCAGTAATCCAGAAATCTGGATGCTCTCTGTAATTTTCTTTTTAATTGACAGCTATTTTGCCGTTTCTCCCCATTTTTCTTTTTTTCTTACCAGAAGCTTTTATGAGCCAAACATGCCTCATTTACCAACATGCCAATCGTTACAAAACCAATTCAAATGAGCGTTTTCTTATCAACTAAAACTACTTGGTTGTGGTCGTGGAAAAATTAAGGTCTGAAGGCTGAAAGAAACTAACTTTGACTGTTTCCCATAACGCTTTTGACGCCCGACCGTCTATCCCAACTCGTCTATCCCACCCTCGTCTTGCTGCAGGAAACACCTTTGGGGCATGTGGGAGTGAAGATCAGTTTAAATTATGGGTTGTCAAAGTCTTACATGGCTGTTTGTTAAGATGTGACTGAGCTATGACTGAATATGAATTTGGACACAAAATTGCAGCAATTGGGTGCTAAGAGTTTTTAAGTAATTGTCCTTCAGCTCAAGCATATTTATGATGAACCTCACGTCTCTCCCTCTGTGGCCCCTCTACATCTCTCATGCACTTCCCTGGGGAGGGGGCCTCAAAACCTGCTCCTCTAAAAAAATAAAAACAAGAACAAATTCAGCAAAAGCAATTAAGCTTAACTATAATGTTTTCCCACCCATTGCAATGCTAATAATGAAGAGATAAGACCAGTTGTGTATTTAGTAAACAGGATTTTTTTACATAATTATAAACACAATTTTCTCTGCATAAGTAATATTATCCTCACACCACACAGTCCCATAAATCAAACCACTCGCTGGAAAAGAGGGCTGTGTTCTCATTCGCCGGACTCCATCTAGACAGCACAACTGGGTGCAGATGGTGAGGGAAATAGAGGCCAGTTTGGTTACCCATGCGTCATTAATACAAGCTATGACCCCACAAACACACACACACACACACACACACACACACACACACACACACAACTTGGCAGCAGCACACAGCAACGCAGGGTTGCCAGATTTACCTTCTTACTCAGCACCTCAAAGTCCCACACAGTGTCTCGTGTTATTGCAGGAAAGTGTAGACATATGTAAGTCGCACACTCGCATGCTTTTTCACATAATTTGTTGCAATTATTGCTTTATGTGCAGCATACAATAAATAATGTGCATCTTTTGAATTGTTGCTTTACATAGAGACTAACTCACAGGAGAAAACGTCACCACGGGGAGTTGAAAATGTAACATGTTTATATCTTAACGTGTCCAGAAAGCGTATGTGGTTTGAATTCATAGGCAGATGTTTATGTGTGACTCATCTGACTTATAAATGTCAAGTACTGCTTATAATGACAGTAAGCCCACTTAAAATGACTCTCTGACAAGACAAGATTGAAGCATGCAAGATGCTCCTTGTTTACTAGAGCCAATAACACAGCAGAAGAAGAAAAAGATAAAAACTTCTGTGCAAGCCATTCACGAGATAGAGCAGATTAATGTCTGTCAGCATGCTAGCTTAATCACTGAAAGCTCATCAATCACAATGACAAATAGCCTCGGACCGCTACTTAAGTCAGACAGCATCTTCAGGAGCCGTTGCTCCTTCACAGCCACATAAATCCCACCCGCTGATCCACTGCTCTCATCAGGAATACATAACATAACTTCATCGCGGGATCCATCCATCACCGGTCTCCTGCATGCACCATTATTTTCAAAGTCCAACTTCTGCACTTGAGCACAGTCGGAAAGGCAGCCTGATGCCGTCTCCCCGACAGATGATCATTCATTCTAAAACTGGAGCCTGCTGTCACCGAGACGCCAGCGCACAAGAACAGCCTGTCTATGAAACATTTACGCAACAAAGGGTTACTGGTGAAAGGAGTGAAGCTAAAGATGGCATCTTTACGAGCTGACGTATTTTGATAGGCTGCTGAGCGGCCCAGGTCTTAACTTTAAATAGACACACGGAACAAAACAGCATCTGACAGTCGGTTTGTTAATGTTGATGCAGGAACTCAATCTGCATACTGATGAGGACGGATGTGCCGCGTTCAGTTGGGGAACCATAAATGCTAAGACTCTAACAGGGGCGCAAACATCTTTGATTTTCTTATTGATTAGCCCATCGATTAAAATAATGAAAAATGATCATCGCAATTTCCAAATTGCTTGTTTTGTCTAAAATATTTGATTTTACAACAATACATATAACAAAGCAGCAACCCCTCACATTGGAGGAGCTGGAAGCAATGAATGTTTGGCATGTTTTATCAATACATGGCTTTAACAGTGTTGTCAATCAAGCACTGAAGGACGACGGAGACGATATCTGATCCATTGAGGTCCATTTTCAAAACCTGCCCAAACGCAAACGGCAATGCTGCATAGAGGTACAATTTACGAATGTATGTTTGAAAATCAAAAATGTGGTGGGGAGAAGAAAAGTATTAGAAAAAGGCCAATTCTGAACTCACATCGCTGCTTGTATAGGAATCGTTTTGATGCGAAATATGTACTTAGGCGAGTAGTTTTTGCATTAGCGCGTTGTCAAGCCCCTGGTGAGTAAAAGGCCTTTTAGAGTATACATCTTATTTGAAGGGCGGTCAGATGACCCTGTTATGTGCTAATGTTGCCCGCATACGCATGGTTGAGGGTCCATATGAACGGTCCGTGAGCCCTGTGGCCCAGAGGAGCCCCATCAACCGGCTCACTGCGGCCCCCTGATGCATACTTGACACTAACCTTACTGCAGCAGGGACTGAAATAAAAGACCCCTAAAAGAGAGGTCAAATGCTCCATTTGAGAAACACAGAATGCTGCTTCAGGCTCTCAGGCTGAAAAAAGGAGATGTATCCAACAGAAAGGGGGGGGGGATGTTGGAGTTATCAGAGCAAGGCAAGAATGTGTGAGTCACTGTGAAAACAAGCGAATCGCAGGGTATCTGAAGGACCGGTCAGAGGTTTTGGGGATGAGACATTGAGGTTTTGGGGCAGTCGGATGTCCCGTCTGGTGCAAAATGTCCCAGACAAGCGTGCGTTCTCACAAAAGACAAAGTGGAGCAAAAGGAAGTTGCAAGTCAGGGGGCCGCACACTGTTTATCATTTCTTTGGGTTTCTAGTTATTTTATATGAATCATAAGGCAGCCAGAGCTTTGAGGAAATAGGAATTCATTTCCAAAAGAGGCACATTTCCGTTCCTTTTGAAAATGAAAACTGTATAAACAAGAGCAACAGCCTGTTACATCTGTGCAACAGAAAACGCAGGATGACAGTACAATACACAGGAAAGTATTCATTTGGATCCACAAATGTCTCGGCTAATAAAAGCCAATCTGTTACACAAAGTTCACTATAAGTGCACACAAAGACACACTACTAATGTAACAACAAGGCAAGGTCAAATATTGCCAGCCGATTCCTGGAAGCACTCCCCCAAAAACTACAAAAGATACAGCTTTGAAGTCGCACTCGTTTCATCTACTGGACTCCAACTAATCCAGTCTGTTGTTCTACATTTGCGCAACAGAGGATATGTGTTATCGCTGTCTAATGACCTCTGCGAATCTGAAAAGGGCAACAGCCTCATTGCTGTACGTTTGCTTCCACACTCTCCCCAGCCTGCATGATGAAGTGACTTTAAAAAAAGACCATTTAAATTGAATTCCCCAAGGTCCCCTCAGCCATTCCGATTGAATTCCCCTCCCTTTAGAAATCCGAATATTTCAATAACAAAGGCATTCCCTCTTTGTCTGTGTAGCAATAATTAGTCCACAGCTGGTCCATGACTGAAAGAGCATCGCTGGAATCTCAAATGAAAACCAATGATGGGGAAAAAAATTCAATCTGAAAGCTGCATTTCCCGCTGTGATCACATTTACATGTAACCAAAGTCTGACTGAGAGACTATAAAATCTCGCTTTTTTTTCTAATTCATAGAGGAGTTATGACGTATACACATCCTGTTATTTATTCATAGTCATGTCTCTTTATTAAATTGCACAAAGTCTTGTTTCACATGCAGATGTGATGACGCGTGACAGCGCGATTCATTGTTTATTTACTCTATAAGTTATTTTAAATGAATGCTCCATCAGAGCGACGTTAAAGCGTCTAAATCTAAATCAAGAGCGATCGGCCGGAAATATTACAGCTCAACTTAGTTCGGACGGAGTAATTCATCAAAGTGCTTCAGTCACTCCACGGAAATGTGCGGCGGGGGAAACAAAACAGAGTGGCTGCCAGTCGTGGCATTTAAATCATCCTAATCATCCATCCCACTCGCTGTATCCTCATATATTGCAGCGAGAGAGAGAGAGAGAGATTACGCCACCGCCTACGTCTCAGCTTCCCACGCGCACACCGTGGCAACTTGTAAGCAAACTCTGCATTGTGAGAGGTATGCTTCATAACTGTAAGTGCTTTTTAGTGCGACACGTAATTATTGTTTTAATTATTGTTTTTTCTCTCATGGTTAATAAGAGATGTCAACAAAAAAGGTTGTCTGGTTCTCTCCAGTTAAAAGTCCAACACCAAATACCCATCTTGTCCTCACATTTGAGAAGCAGTAGAGCCAGAGTGCATAGATTGTATTCTTGATAAATGACTCAGACGTTTAAATTAGACTAATCGATTAGCTGCTGCAGCGCTATTGCTCTTGAAGACTTTTGTTTTGCATTTGCATCCCATCTGCCTGCTTTTCCTCGTGCTTGTATGAAACCATCATGGGTTATAATGTGCGTAATTGAAAGTCCCTTTTTCTCGCTACTCCACACATTAACTCGTGCAACTTGGAAGTAATGAGGGGAAGTGGGAGGAGGTTAACGTGATGTGATGCACCCTGAGGGCATGTCTTAACCATTAAAACAAAACTTATCAACCCTCCCATGAATCCATACTGCATCCGCCCGTTGCAGACGCTTACATCTCGTGATGCATTTCAATGAGTCTGCTGTTTTAAATGTAAAAGTCAATTAGGGATGTTGTGGCGTGAACTGTGGGACGTTTAATTAGCAGGTGCTTTAATGGCTCCTCAGGTCCTGAACACACTATACTGCATCACATCTAATGATCTGTGCAGTTATATGAGATGCTTCTGTGTGTGCAACCACCTTCAACTCTTTATTTATGTATTTGAACCGCAACATGTCTCTCTTGTACCCACATGGTGATCCATTTGGCCAGCAGCATTCCCAGTCGCCCCGCGGTGGTATGTGCTCTATATTCTCGTGTCTCAGGTATCGGACAAAGGGAAGAGAGGACCATTCCGTCCCTCTCGAGGCTTCCCCTGCTCTCATTGGTTAGCGGGAGATCCTTTTGTTTTGGCTCTCACGGCAGACGAGCCGAGCCACGCACCTCATGAATGGAAGCCCCCAAAAACATATTTACGCACAAAAACGCGAGATTAATATCGCATTCTTGCACTAAAAGCAGTCCCTCACAGACCCGATGGAGACATGTGATTACATTGCCCCCCCCCGACAGTCGTCTAATTGATATTATGATTTATGAATTATGATATTCTTCCACGACACGCGAGTCTACGTGCCGTTAACTCCACAAGCAGCCGCTCTTCTCTCCCACTTCCAAGCGCACTGAGTCAACTCTGGAGTTAGATTAGAATACATAGTGACCCATTCATTCTCTACGGGCAGCGGGCGCCTCTCCGCTGAAAGGAGCCCGTTATATTGGCGATGTCTCCGGTTGTATACAGCGCACACACACACACACACACACACACACACACACACACACACACACACACACACACACACACCCCACCCCCCCGCCGTCTCACCCACCCTCCAAAAAAACTTTTCCATTTCGAGACTGAAACCCCGGGGACATGAACTTCACCGGACAATAACATATGGCAACAAAAAAAAATGATGGACAGAAAATCAAAATACATAAGGATAAACATCGCAGATGAATAAATGTGTGAAATAAAAAACCTACCATGAGTTTATTCTTCTTGCAGCGCTCACGCGACCACCCGGATCGAACCACTTCTCATTGCCGGCTCGTATATTTCCATTCCGGTCACCGGTCACGGGATTAATGGCATTTGTAAGTCCGTGTAATTATTATTTCTTTCCTCGGCTGGCGGTTCCACGTGAACAAGTTGTGGACTATCTGCGCTGTGACAGCCGCTCTCTCCCTCCTGCTTCTCTCTCGAGCTCTGATATGAGCGGTGGGAGTCAGCGTCTCTCTCTCTCTCTCTCTCTCTCTCTCTCTCTCTCTCTCTCTCTCTCTCTCTCTCTCTCTCTCTAATGGTGGTGAAGTAAAAATGGGAGGGAGCAGGGGTCCCCTATTAAGAACTATGACACCAACATATCTTTATGAACAGGAGATCTCCTATTAGAATGTATTACATTCACACAACTAAAGGGTCATTTCACATAAATATACAAATACACATTTCCACCACTTACCCTGAATCTGCTCACAGCAGAGCTTTTGAAAGATTGCACTTAAATCAAGGGATGTCCCAGTGGCCTTTAGTGGTTGAGGCGCATGCCATATAGGCGCAGCGTTCACCGGTTGGATTCCTGCCAGGGGGCTTTGTTGCATGTTGTATCACTGCTCTAATTAAAGATAGATAAATAAATCAACAGCCACAGCCAGAAAGAGTGCCCTCTCTTAATGCACTCCTTCCGTTTCATTCTGTGTAAAGTATAAAGATCAAATCTTAATTGTTCGTACTAAACTCTTTGATCATACACATTTAATGCATGCAGTAAGACGGTTTACCTCACATATAACCTCACACATAAAACAGGGGAAGGTTTGACGAGCATATGAAGATGATCGTTTAGAGACCGCTCTAATTCCATAAAAATGTGGATTATTTGAAGGAACCACATTTTTTCTGCAACGACGAATCACTGTTTCATTTCGGGGAGTACAATTCAGTTTTTTTCTTATATGTTACTTTAACTACTATGATTTTCCTTGTCAACAAATCCCATGAAAAGGCCAAAGCTAATGACTAGGGTGTTATTCTATCTCTCAAGACGCTCCCTCTCCCGCAGCTCTCCACGTACACATTACATGATTTACTGAGACTAAACGCATGGTGAATATGAAAATATGCCTTTTCTAATCTGCGTGAACTGACCCCTTTTAAACTCACCATTGACTGATCTCTTTTAAGTCCTGCGCCAAACACACTACAGACCTCTGTAGTCACAAAATAAATACAAAAACGGCATCACATATCATTGCCCAGGCCTCTGCTGGACCATGGTTGTTTTATTGTGCTGCTCCGTCCTCTCAGGGTCTCAGGGGGGTTGGTTGAGGGTGGGGGAGGGGAGCGTGGCCACCAAGACAGCTGCTGCTCACTGGCCGGTTACTCAGACCATTAAGGCAAAGGAGGATTTATAGGAGGCCGCATTATGCCTGTACGTTTGTTAGGTTTCCTTTGCTTTCGCTTTCCCCTTGCGCTTAGTTAGTGGCGTCTACGATATCACTGCTGTGGCTCGATATTGGAGAATTTAGACCACAATGAGGTGTTTGCCTCCCAGACAAAAGGAATAAAGCGGAAAGCTCTGCAAATTGCTTGGGAAAACAAAGGCTGATTATTTCCCATTCATTTGAGAATGTGTGTTTGTCCACAGAAAGACCCCCCCCCCCCCAAGTCCTGCATGATGAAGTCCAGCAGGGAGAGGGAAGCATTTGGAACCGAGATGCGGGAGATGATTCATTGTGACGGATCCGGACGCATTGAGCAGCTCCACCGCGCTGTAGCCACATGCGGCCGCGGTTCTCTCCGCGAGAGGCGGACTCACAGAAGCTTGGAAATGTGATGTTCCATATTGTGTTTCTATGACACCGCCACGGGTCCGTTGCTGCAGTCGCTGAGTCAATCATCATCATGGCTTCCATTAAGCCTTCAGTTGCTGTTTTCCTACAGTTTCAAAGGCCTCTGACAGACGTTATTGCCCGTATGTATTTTTCCTTTATTGCAATAAACAACTAACCCAAGGGAGGTTATAGATTTTCAAGAATTTCATCTTCTCACAAAAGGAATATTTGTGATCGCCGGCGGTACATCTCACCCGAGGAGGATCTCAATCTAAACAGCTAGGAACACAGTTATCATCCTCAAAGCTTCTGATGAACAACCCTGATAATGATGATGATGGTGGTGATGAAGTGTAATGACTGGTTGTCTCCTTGGCAAGTCATCCAGAGCACATGAGTCACCCAGCCGGCAGTGGGCCCCACGTCTGCAGCCAGTCAGACGAGCCTCTCAGCACCGGCCCGTCTCAGCCTCTGTCTCCATTAAAGCCCGCGAGTGTGCGCTTGTTCTTGAGCCCCTGGTGTCAGTTTTTTTGTTTTTCCACCTTCGAGCCAATTCCTTTGAAATGAATTACCAGATATTTGAACCAGAACCTCAGTTCATTTAGTTCGGTCGCGGCATTCAGTTGCTTATTTCGTCGAACACATTCCAGTATTGCTTTCTCAAAAAACGGCATGCCAAAGATCAAAGTGAGAATATTTGGCAGTAGGCATGACATTCTTTACTCCCATGATGCATTACTGTAACAATCAATTCAGTGTCATCACTGCACAGTGTTGGTGGTCAGAGAATCCAACTCGCAGTGTGGCACTTTTCCACGGCACTAACCGGTTTTTAAGCCTCCAAATGGGATCAAAGAACCACAAAATAGTCTATGAAGTTACAGTTTGTCAGGTTTCACATGTCCTTGAAATAGGAGCCAAAAGAAATCAAACTGGAAATCTTTTATTTTGTAGTTGAGTCAAGACTTTGTAGTGTCAGGCTGATTCCCTGTAATTAACTCATTCGAGTCCGCGCGAGTCACATCCATACCAGGATTTGCAATATTTAAATTTCTATCCCACCTGGATGGAGAGGAGGAAACTGCATCCCGGTTAAAGCCACGAGAAAGAGAGCTGTGAGTGAGCAGAGCGAGACTCCCCACGGTTCCCCATGTTGAGGTGTATTCTTATGAACAGCACACCGCTGCATGTCAGCTCCAACACAGTCTTTAAGCTTTTAGTGTTCTGTGTAATGGAAAGAGTTTAAAATGTTGCAAAGAACCGAGCAGGACAGCCGAATGAGATGAGAAATAATAGCTTTTACGCGCGCCTTTTAGTGAGAGGGGAGCGGTAAAGATGTCTGATGGAATCATATTGGGGGTTTCTTAGAGAAGAGCTGACCTCATGTTTAAATTCTTCACTGTTTCCACTGAATGCAGTGTGTTTCCAATACTTCTGGTCATGACAAGGGGATGAGATGTCTCTATTCTGTCCTCTGTGAAACTGCATCGGTTGCCAAGTCTGGTTTTAACTCTCTGAAGCTGAGGCAGCTGCCGCCATGCGGTTCTTTCCAGCCTGAGGATTGCTCATCGCTTTCATTCCATGTTGCGTATCAAGGCTGAAAAGGTGATTACCACCTGACTCGTATTATATTTTTAAAAGCTATTCAGCACCGATGTATATGGGCTGAACAAAGATCATGGAATGTAACTTCAGACACAAAAATGGCTTTATTCCTCTTTAACCGATAACATTTGATAAATTACATGAAACATAAAGATGCACGTTACTGTTAAGGCTATTAAAGTTAAGACGCAATTGTTTCAGAAATGACGGTCCCTAATTTGTCATACCCTCATTACCAATATAACCCAAAATCTTCAAATGAGCAACTTTTCTGAACCTCAAAACGATTGTGTTTGTATCGTGATCACGCCTCTCTTGGTTGGCTCGCTCATTTCAGTAGATATCTGCAACACAATCCACAGACGGCTTTGACGTTATGCCAACACTGTTACTTCTTCACATTCTTTTGATAATGTTTGTTCATTTTTTAAATCTTTTTCATTTTACATTTTTTGAATCCCCAAAGAGTTTGGAAGTTCTCACCCGACGGAAACTACATTCTCGTCTCCTAGACAGGATGTTATAGAGAGCTTAAATGATGGTTTGATATGGAGGAACACCATGTGAATAAATAATGCAAAGTCCTATGGCTTGACACAGCAGGCTAAATGTACCACCGTCGCTGGATGTTTTTCCTCAGGCTTCAGGGGTGCCTCCAAGTTCAGATGACTAACGCTGAGGCTTATTTTTATTATTATATGTGTTAATCTGCTGTAATCTCTGTAATATATTTGCCTCAACAGTCCGGGCGGAGACAGCAGCACCTGACTCCACCGAGAACAGTGCCGCCTCAGCACTTCAGCAAACGGGCTCTTTCGATCGAAGCTGCCACACTCCATCGTCTTCGTCATACCTCTTTTCACGTCGGCGGATGAATGGAAGAAATCAAAATGTTCTGTTGCAATACTCAATAGAAGGAATAAACCGCGTCCCGCATCGACTAAGCTGCGCTCAAAGAGTCATTGGAGGGGAAACGGCAGAGAAATACACATTTGATTTATGAGGGCCTGCTCGTGTTTGTGGTTGCTTCTGGTGGAAAAGGGGTTTTGTTGAAGAGGGCCCGTCTCTGGAGGAAGCCAATAGAGCCGAATCCCAGAGTGCTGGACAGGACGCCATACATCAGCTCGCTAGGCAGGGTCACCACCCATTTTCCTATTAAAGTGCACGGACGCACATTTTCCACACATATAAACAATATCCCATACCTAAAGGTAGACAAGTTAACAACACAATATAATGTAGCAAACATGGAATATACATATAATTCATGCACGCACGCCGACTGAAGTTGTTGATTGCGTTGAGCTGCAACATTTAGGCGATTAATCGGTTGTGTCAAGATCTGCTGCTTTTCTTTATCTTAGGTTTCTGAAACTGAAGACATCACCATTGGCTCATAGATTGTGAGTCGCATTTCTTTCATATTTATTTTAATATTTTTAAATGAACGATTAATTAACACTGAAAATAATCTTTAGTTGCAGCCCTAATTGACTATTAGAATATAATAGAATAGAATATTAACCGACTACAATTCTAATAATGGATTACTTGTGTAAAACTTTTACTGAACAAAAATGCCAAATATGTTTTGGTTTTAGCATCTATGTGAGGATTTGTTGCTTTTCTCTTTTGTAAATTGAATATCTGTGGGTGTTGGACAATTGGTCTGAAAAAATAATAATAAGGAAATTGAAGACATCACATTGGGCTTTGGGTAATTGTGATGGATTTACTATGTCAATTAAGCTAAACAAAACCATCGAATTGCGAGATTAGTCCCAAAAGAAAGTAAGCATTTGTTGCAGCCCGAAGGCACAATATCCTTTCTTTTCAACGCCTCGTGCAAACCCACACACAACTCTTCAAAACCAAACACTGCGCCAAAACACGTCATCACCCTGAATGTGTTTCTTTAAAATAAATGAATGATGAAGAGGCTTTGTGTTGTTCACATATCGCACAGAAGCGAAAGGCCCATTCATTTGTCCACAAGGACCGACGTATTCAACTGGCTTCAGAGGTTCAGTGAATAGAAATCTAATTGTTGCGTTTTAACCTTGAAGATCCATCGCTTTCAAGATTTTAATTGTGTTTTTGCTGAAAGCATTGAAAAAAAAGCACATTTTTAGTTTCCAAAGCTTATCGACTGCAGTCAGAGAGCTCAAACAAAAACAAAAAAAAATTATAACTTTTCCAGTCAGATACTATTTGAAAAGCTGCCCTTGCATTTACAATGCTCCTTGGCTGTTTCCAGGGTTACAAATACATTCATTTTCTGCAAACGTCGCTGGTTTCGTCACATATTATCGTCATATCCAGCAATTATTGGCAACAGGGTTTTGCTAGTGGAAAGTTAATGGCAATGTTGGTTCTGTAGGTTGTTACTAGAATATATTACAGAAACACATTTTCACAGGAAATGTTGACATGAATGCGACATAGGGAATAAACACTATTTTAGTTTAGAAATGATTCCTTCCTTATTGTCTTCATGAGGAACATTTTAAACATGCCTAATGCCAGGAAACAAACCTCATTGGTTTGGGGACTGAAGGTTTTTAATGAGCCGACAGAGGAATTCAAATAGCAACCGAGACACGGACATGAACCGAAAGATGGCTGGAGGTAAACAGAAGTACATATCATTTGCTCCCATATCCTGTTTTAATGAGATTCCTAAATGTCATTGTCGTGTAAATAAACGGTGGACTCTAAGAGAGTCATAATGAAGTAATTATGACAGAGTAATGGAAACCTGTCACTCAAATTTCCTTTTCATTCATCGGTTCAGTATTTCTTGGCTGGTTTGACAGGCAACAGCGACTGCAGACGCAGCTTGAGGAGTAGATTTTTGTGCTGTTTATGTTTGAAGTGGGGGGGCAGACCACATGGAGGTGTTTGAAGTGATGCCGAGTTGTGAATGCTGCACTACGTTGCGGTGAGCCAGAGCGTGGATGCACGTTATTTTTCAGTCGGCTCACTTCAAATCTTGTGCTCAGTGTTTCAGGGTGTGCACACTGGGGATCACATTTCCTCTGCTTCATAAGAAACAGTTTGATGGCGTATCCGGTTTTGATATCCTCAACGTTGCATATCCCTATCCTGCTATGAATGAATATGAAGCTGAATTCATGCCCGGAGGAGGTGCTCTGTTGTGTGTGCAGCTTTAGCTTCAAAGTCACGTTTTCCTCTCGTGATTGTTGTCTTCCCCGAGTGAACAGAATAGTGAGCAAATGACAAATGTTTCCAGCGGCGCAGCAGAGGCATAGCTGTGTGGCTACTTCCATCAATCAATAACCATTTCCATGCAAATAACAGTGATTAAAGCTGATTTCACAGGCACGAGGCCTCTTCTGTGTTCCGGTCACAGATCAAACGGAGATAATTGGTTTAACGCAAAAAGATTTGCACGTTGCGCTGCGGGATTTACAGCCGCATGATGACTGCTCGGCCTTCACGTTTAACCACGGAGAAATTACCATTGTCCTGATGGGTAAACATGCTGCGGGATGCCTCTCTGAGCAGAGATACCCCAGCAGCCATTTCATTAAAACTCACGGCCTGATTGTGAGGAACCCAAATTGGATTTTTTTTTTTTAGTTCCGTGATCACAAGAGATTTTCAAAGAGCATAAGGTCATAAAGCCGGTGAATTTCTCAAGGAAAATGTAATATGGAGATTGAATACGAAGATGAATTCCATTACAGAGCACTGTGTGTACTTATGGGGCACAGCGGGCTATTATATCTCTAAATGACGTGAAGTGAGAGAAGGTCTGAGTCTATTGTACAGCAGCACATAGAAATGGACAAGCTGGTTTTTCATAAAGGAGCTTAAAGTTAACTTTTACTTAAATATTGTTAACACAATATAAATGCTGATACAGGAGTTTTATATTTAAGGTTATTTACATTTGCAATCATGATTTAATACATGTATTTAGCTAACTATGGGGGGGTGGGAAGGGGGGGGTAGTGAAACATATTCCAATTCCTTGACTAGGAAACCTGTGACATACTCAGTTTACAACTATATAAAACTAAGAAATGCAGCAAGTTGAACCAAGCACATGTTTTAATGTTCTTGATAAATGTGCTCAATTCTAAAAAAATTAAAAAGATGGGTTTTCTGTCAATCAACTAATCGCTTCATTGTTTCAGCTCTCTGAAATTCCGCTGAAACAATGAACCCGCTTCATAGTTCAAATTCTGTCTTTAAACCAAACATGGCAAGACGAGTGAAACGTGTCTCGGGGTCGGCGAGGTGACAGACAGTAACGCATTCATGTGCTGAAACTTTAGATTAAAAGCAGGTGGCCTGTTGAATGAAAGAAAAAGTCCAGAGGTTCACGTTTTGAGAAAAAGCAGCCATTCATATTCACTCAAGAGCCAAAGTCAACCTCTGTGCAACAGATTAAACGATCAAATTGCAGTTGAAATACATTTCACTGGATTTAAGTTATGGGGCCTGTCAAATGCTGATCTATTAAATTAGAGGAACACACGGCTCTGTGTGTAATTCAGAAATTCGAGCTGAATTGTCCAACTATAGGACGTTTTCTCTGCCTCTCCTCAGTTGTAAAAATGGAGAAAAAAGGGGGGATGTTGTCTAACTGGGCTCCGCTCCACTAGTCAGGAGTGGTGGGAACACAGGTGAGTAAATCTGTGGCTGAGTCAAAATGGCTGAGAGGCTGATGGTGGTGGAGATTAATTGAATGGCTGGTGTCCAGGATGCTGTCTGCGTGGCTGTGTGGCTGCTTGTCCTGTTTCCCAAGCTGCAATCTGTCAGTCACAGACAGCGAGACAGCTGCTCCGTCCAGGTGCCAACCTGTGTTCCTCTGCCAAGGGGGTGACTTCACATCCTCCACTAACACTGTGTCCCATTCATTCACAACAGGGAGAATATATCGAGCAGAAGGGATGGGAGGATCAGGCAAGACTTACTTAAGAAAAAAAGAGGGGAAGGGAATGGAAAATGGACGCAGCGTATTCATCACAAAAAACATTGGCGAAAATACTTCATGTGCTCACTTGCACCTGTAAAAGGGAAAATACTGGATAGCAATGCCAATGCTGAGGAATTAACAACAAAAGGGCTGACGCTAATGAATGATTCATGCAAATCTGACGTTAATTGATTAATTGTTCAGTCTTCTCACGATTTCAAAGAATAGTGGAAAGTGGCCGTTGCGTATTAAATATACATATATTTTTTTCAACCAACAGTTTTTCAACCCAAATATATTTGTTTAACTATATTTAATAGTTAATCAATTGATAGTGTTGGCTTTATTTTCTTTGGATTCCCTGACCGATTGATTGACCTCATCATTTCAGCACTAAAGACATTGAGAGGAAAATGTTGCATCGTGTCCGTTTAGTTCCAATTAGTTTTTGGGGTCAAAATGCAAAATCAGAGCTGAAGTTCAGTCGGAGACAACGACCTCTGACAGATGCGGCTCCCCTGGGGATGATAATTAAAAAACGGCTCAAAATAGCAACCGCCGAAGGGTGTTATTTGGGCTTCTCGTCATCCCGACATCATCACGACTTGTCTTGTTTCATTCTGACGTTTTGCTTTATTTCAAATCGGAGCGTGTAATGCGGTGATAAGATTTTATGAATCTAGTACTCAGAACTGGCTGCAACCTTCAAATAAATGTTCCCATATACTGTCCCAACAACACCCACAAATCTCCTTTCCCTCTCCCCCAAACACACAAACACACACACACACACACACACACACACACACACACACACACACACACACACACCTCGGCTCTACTGAGCGTTATTGTGATGGCTTGCTGTTTCACACTGATTCAGGTGTTGTTGTAGCAGCAGCATCCCAGCAGCAGCACAGTCTGCTGACTCAAACAGACATGGGCACATGTCCAAGGTCATTAATACCCTCCGAGCTGCTGTTTCCAAAACACAGATTCTTGCATACTTCCTGCTCTGATTATGTTTTTGCCATTATCTCCCCCATCTTTATTTTTTATTATTTTTAACACAGTTAATGTAACAGTACACATGTTCCTCCTGTAATGGTGCAAATCATGTTTCAAGTAGCTTTTCTTGAAGTTGTTTTGTGTCAATTTAAAAAAGCCCACATGTAAAACTAAAGCAGCATTTTTACTTGCAATTCTTTATCTAAAAAAAAAACCTCAAAAAGACAGAGCCAATGTCTGATTTGGAGTCGCCAAACCATTTAACGATACATTTCTGGGGAAGGACAAGGACATATTCTCATTTTCAGGCTGCGGTTGAGACGGTTCAGATATGTTCAAGCATACATTTGTGCCATTTGGTAGAATTAACTGTTTTTATCAAGGAATAGTTTGAACATTAGATCAATATCCCTCTCATGTCAGCTAAGATACCGCCTCTACTTCATATTTAGCACACAGATATAAGTGGTTTCAAACTCTTGGAAAGAAGGCAAATAAGCATTTTTCCCCAAATGTTAAACTATTCCTTAAATATTGTGATCCATATTTTCTGTTGCGCGATCCACACCGACACGTTGTTGTACTGCGCTACATTGTTACACCACTGTTATCATTCTTCCTCTTTCATTTCTTTGCCCTTGTTTCATCCCTTTGTCATTTCCCAAACTCCTGTGTGTGTATGCGAAGCCAATCGGATTCCCGCCGCTCATTTTCTTTTCATAGCTTTGAGCCGGGAGAGTCCTTTCAACCAATTAGCGCAGACAGCAAGAGCTTCCAACATGAGTTGGGAGGAGGGCATGTAAAAAAGATTTACAGCTTTGAGTGCCAAATCCACCCTCACGTCTTATCTCGTCCCCCGGGGCTTTGGCCACCATACAGCGTAGCCAAAGGCTTTATTGCCGGATAATGGCCGGTCCGAGCTGCTTTAATGGGGGAACAGTGGGATGATGCCTGCTGTGTCTGACTGTGAGAAACTGGAGCATAAAGTTCAAAGTGGGCTCAGCTCTGCGGCCCACAACACAAGCAGAGTGGGCTCAAACTCCCCACAACTGCCTCACATTTTCCATGCGAGAGTGACTCCGAGTACATATTATACAGGCACATTTAAAGCGGTTTGTCAGCACTTTAGGGGTTTGAAGCCGGGTCATTATCCTACAACCGATATTACTTCAATTAAATTTGGTGAATCGCGCTCCAAACTGAAACCACATCTGTTTCTCGTCCCTCCTCGTACCCTCTTCTGTTTTCGTCTGTTTATCTCCGAACATGGTTTTTAGTTTTCATTTCCGCCGTGTGCTTAGCCGTCGATCCATCTGAGATTCTTATCCCGACGCATATAGCTGCTGCTGCTGGGGAATAAATCATTGTTGTTTACAAGTAGGCAGGAGACACTGTAAATTAACCTGCAACCAAAACTGTAGTGTTAAAAGATGAGCATAGATGCACTCCCATTTTACACAGTCTACAGGAGTTATATCCCACCATTTGTTGAGAGGAAGTTGCAGTACAAGCATGTGTCAGTGTATCTCATGAAAAGTAGATTTTAAAAGACATTTTTAAACTCTTATTGAGGAGCCAAGCTGACTAAGCATTCAGTGCATTCTTATCATATCAGGCGTGTGGTTGCAAAGGCCAAATAGAAGCAAACTGCTTAAGTAGGTCAACTTTTTAAGGTTTTAATTAGCTGTGTGGTTATTAAGAAGGCAGAGGAGTAATGCCTTGAACTCCTGCCAAGGCATGCCACACTGCATCTTGAACCCCGACCAATCATAGCCGGTCATGATTAGCGTGACGTGCAAAGGTGATTAGGCAGGCGGGACGTCTTTCTCTCCACCGTGTTTGCACACTGAAGAATTTGCGCATCAAGAATCAACATTTGTGTGAGGTTTCTCTTGCTGAACAGAACGTATGTATCATAAACATTTGTTTGCTGAAGAGCTTATTTTGCTGAGGGAGCCATGCAGGCGTAGTGGTTATTACAACTCTTTTAAACTACATGCAAGAATTTAAAATAATACAAGTCAAATGGGGCAAATAGAGCAACTTTTCTAATTTTCGCTAAACAATGACAAATATTATAAACTTTATTTAAATAGCAACTTTCACACAAGGAATGCAGCTCAAGATAAAAAAAAAGACTAAAATAAAGGAACTAAGAGAAGACGATTTAAGATGCATTTGAAAATAGAAGCGCAGTGCAACATCATAATTCAAGTAAAGTCCATTACAAGCAGTTTGATGGCATGCTTTCCTTCGATGGAGAACATTAGAGTGGGATCGATCTGCTTTTTTTGTGCTGCGGCGTCCCCGTTATGGTGTATTAATGGAAATATCATCTGGACCGCACACAAACCTGCGAGGGACTCTCTTGCCTGTCACTGCAATTTCTGCTATTAAAAGATGTGGACTTGGAAATTCTCTATGCTCATGTTTTCTTAATTTGGAAAGTATGAAGGCGACATTCCACTGGAAACTGCTTTCTGGTCAGCACCGATGCCCCCTTATGTCGCCAAGTCAGTACATAATGTCTCAGAACATCGACGCAGAGTTTCCTGCCTGAAAGGTCAGTGTTGTGTTTTGCTGCTGTTATGCAACTCATGCAATTTCCTAAAAAACAAAGTTGTTGGATGTGACATTCTTTATGAATCCAGTTAGCGTGTTCTTCTCCTTCTGCTGGGCTTGTGTTGGAAATGTGGACATCATTTTCGCCCTCATCATCTTCCAGGTGAATGTGTGGAGTGGTCCATGCATTCACATACACAGGATGCAGGATTAGATCGTGGCAGATATGATTCTCCTGCTGCCGATATTCACATGATTTCTCACATTTTTGCATGCTTTGAAACAAGTGCATACTTCAATGAGTCCTCTCAAGGTTGTCCATGTTACCCGAAGCACACAAGCACTTAAAGTGGGTTCAGGTTTGTTTGCTGTAGTTCCCACTTGCTTCATATAGAATTATCGGCCAAAGAAATCTCTGTCAAAGTAAAGGTTTGAGGGAAGATAAATCGACGGAGGAGATATCCGGATCAAAAGAGGCTTTCAAAAAGCCCCAGGTATGTATCTGCATGCGAGCTGATAAAGAGCTGGATTCTTTTACACTTGCAACCTCCGCTCATGAATATTCACAAGGACGCATCCTTAATTGTGGCTAATCCCTTGCGTTTACTTATTCCATTTATAGCTAAATAGCACACATGGGATTGATGATCTCGGACCTTAAAAAAGCTATCATTTATCAGCCTCGCACTCCTAACCTGAAATATTTAATCAAACCAATTTGTTTGATGAATGATGCAGCCGAAATTAACTCAATTTTTTAACGCAGCAGAGCCACTCAAGCGAGCCCTTTTTTGATATTCTTCAGATGCTGCTGCTCACCTTTAATGAACACTATACAAGATGCTCCTCAACGCTGCTTTTCATTTGAGTGGTTTCAGCATTGCATCTCAAAGGGGAACGCTGGGAGAAAGGTTGCATTACATTCTTACTGCATACATGCTCCAGAATCATACTAAAAGGTTCGCATTTGAGCTAGCCAGCATGCTTTTCTGTTCTAAAAGCCTGGTGCAGAGGACTGAAGGTACATTTCCAATTTAAACAAATTGAAAACAAAATGATTTTGTCACTTGGCCGAGGTGGAAATGTTGCTATATTGAAAAAGAGAATGCAATAAAGGCTTATGGAGAAAGGGCTTTTCGAGTAAGCCTTGATGTTGCAATACCTGCCTCTGCTTCTTCCTCCAACAGGGCTTTCATGCTCCACTGCCACTTGATGTCCGTTTACCAGGCTGTCAGCAAAACATTGAAGCTTTACAACAAAACAAAACAAACAAAAGCATTCGTTTGGAGTCATGTTTTCACTCATCTTTTAGCTCTGTTTTGGTCTCCACCAAGTCCTGAGAGAAATGCACAGCTAGTAGCTAAATGCTGGCCATATTAGTGTTTTGGTCTTTGTTGTACTTTAATGCATCTTCTGCTTTAATATCGTTGTCAACAAGAGGAATGTCAGTGATTTACCTTTTTCTCAACTTCAAGCTGATATAACGCTGACTGAGCTTTGGGCTTCTTCTTTTTTTTTTTCTCGAGCATTTCATCCTTTTCTGGGCCTGGGCTGGTGCTGGCAGAAGGCGCTGCTGTAAAGCTCTCCAACATGGCCGCTGCTCACACGCCTCCAGCCGACAGAAGCAGGGGCTATTATTGAAGGCAGACGCTCGGAGAGACCTCCACCTCACACATGATTGTTTTTCAGCCCAGGAGGTTAGATATAGGCATGATGGGCTGGATCCCTCTGGGAAGCACCAATGAGCTTTTACAACTGCTACCTCCTCTAGCAACCTCAAAAACTAAATTGATTTTTTTTTTTTTTAAACCAACCTAGAAGCAAATCATTGGCTTTATAACCCAAAGTAAACCTGGCACTGTGGATCTGCTTCACCTATTGAGCACCTGAACTATTTGATTGAAATTGTGACCTCTGGAGACAATAACAAATCACCTTTTGGGATGAATCGCCCACAGAGAGGTCATCAGAGATGAAAGGGTGACATCACTATGCCTGCTACAGAAAATCCATTTTAGACATACAGTACTCTGTATGTGCTCTCTTGGTTGATTCTACTAAATGTAAATATGATTACCCAAGAAACTGCACAAATGTATAACGTGAGTCAGCTTAAGCTTATGGTATTAGGGACTTTAACGGGGATAATGTGCGACAAGCTGATTTCCATTCATCCTAATGTACATATCAGCATTCAACAGCAACTTGTAATCATGTATTCATTATGATGCTTCATAAAAGCATTACATTTGCTTTTTTTCTGAAATGGATACTAAACGATTTAATGCACCAAATGGAACGGAGATATCCTGCAGCTTAGCATACAGCTGCAAAAAAATGACAGCATACCAACTCTGAATTTAAATGGTGCTGTTTAACCTCGTTTTGCATGTTTCCTCTTTCGGTTATGGTAAATGTGAGGAGCTGCATCAGCTCAGGGCCAGTGAGGCTGTTAACAGCACAGGGCATCTCCAAGGTCCGGGTGCTGATGGAGAGTTGACATGGGGTCATCTATTTATTGCAGTCATAGGCATCAAACCACAAGCACTTTGTGAATGCTGAGTCAGGAGTTGTGATAGAGGGTTGATGCTAATATGTGAAGATGAAATTCATACTCGAGGCAGGATTTTAACCCCAGGACAAAATGGAGGGAGGAAACAAATTTGCTGCAAAAAGGATGGTGATAAAACGAGCAGTTGATTCCCTTAAGTTCAGTCATACCTGTGAAAATAGATGTCCTCCATTGTTTTGGAGGGAGATAATGAAGTCTAACAAATTATCCCTGATGATAATAATGAAGTCTAACAAATTATCCCTGATGATGACATCACAGGTTACCTGTTAGGTTAGGATTTTGAGATTTAAAATATATAACAGAAAGCATGTGTAACAAACTAGAGCTGGAGCTTGAAAGGTGTGAATTTAGGAGGCAGGGGAAGTCTAACAAAATAGGGTATTGAGTTGCATTGTGGGAAATGTAGGATTCTTCATTTTTGCACATTGACATAACGTAGGAAAAGTCTAGATATCCTGGCCGGGTTGCATAGAAGTTATATTCTTAAATCATTTTTGTTTTCCAACTTTCGGAAGGTGAACCTTTGTGCAAAATTAACTATGAATTAGCCTATTTAAGTTATTTGTCAAGAAAAACTGCCAAGCCTTCGCTGCGTCTCAAATATTAGAATGTGCTGCCTTTCCCTGCTTTTAAATCATTTAAAATGAATCCAGGCTGTGGAGAATTCTAATGAGCATTTTTCACATAATTTACACTGCACCATTAATCAATTAATCAAAATATAATAAAGAGATTAACCAATATTGAAAATACTCATTAGTTGCAGATGGCTGGTAAATGCATATAGCTCCGGGTAGCCAGGAAAAACATTAATGACGTCAGGCATCAAGACTTCTTTCAAGCGCTCCTGCAAAAACGCAAGGGGAAATGAATAATTAACTTTGTTTATTGTGCGTCTTCTCTCTTTACAGTCAAAATACAAGTACAGGGAGGTGGAGAGAGAGTCTCTAACCAAAACCGTACAAAAGCGTGATTTGAGAGGCGCTGGATATTTACACTATATTATCAGATTTCTGTATTTTTCAAAGATCACATTCCCAGTTATATCAAGACATCTCTAACTGGGTTATTCTCGATTCATATTCATGATTTGCGTGCCATGACTGCTGCCCTCCATCTTTTCTCCTACCTTCATGAAAGTCACCCCTGCGGACGCTGCTGCTGCCTCTCCAGACATGTGGGCTGTTGTGTTCGCCTGGGTCACCAGCCGATGTGCTGCTCAACAATGTGCAAACATGAAAAGGCACATCAGGGTAATTGGTGCTCTCCCAGCGCGCGTTGCTCAGCATAATCAGCGTCTCGCTGCTTCACGGGAGCATGCAGGTCCACAGAGGTGTAGGGAGGGGAGGAGGAGGGAGGGAGGGAAGGAAGGAGGCGATGAGAGCGCTGGCTTCACTGTCAGCAGCACAGGGAACGAGCCAAGAACGCTCTAGGAGCTTGTTCCAGCTGGCTAGATATTAGGCGCTGTCTGAAAAGTCCCCAAACACCATCACAGCATCGCACACAAGGGTCACGGAGCCCGGACCACCGTGCCACTCTGAGCCCAAAAAACTATTCCACCTTTCTGCTCCCAATATCTGTGCACGCCGAAAAGTCCACCTCCTTATGGTTCCTGCAGAGGGGGGAAAAAATATTTTCAGACTGAATTTCGATGTTTATTAGTTGTGGATTTTGCAGCTGGTTAAAGGTTATTGCAGAGTGCATGAAGCAGGTGTTGTGCAGCCCTGGGTCTACTTTGTGGTTGTGGATGCCATGCTTAGACTGGGATAGACTCTTTATTTAGGCGTGGATCAGTGGACTAGAGTGGATTGTCAAGAAAATTGCCGGCACATGGATGGATTGATTACATTTTTCTTTCCACGAGTGGAAAATCTGGCTGTGACATGTATCCATAATATCAACAAAGAGATGGCATAATCCAAACAGGCTCTATGGAATTCAGTCTAAATATAGTGTTGATATGCTCCTATGTTTACAATAGTGGGAATTTCTGTTGTTGGCTCTTACCACCAGTTTATCTGCTCAGGCCACATCATTATCTCGGCTTCCAGCACTTCTGATTCCTTCCACACTTAAAACAGCAATTGCCTCTGCGGCCTGGTTTGGGTTTTATCGCTCACTCGCAAGTCCCAACATCTTTTTTTTTCCACAGCGCTTTTGTTTGCACAACATCTCACAAAATGATTCATTAGATGGCTGACTTCAACAGGCTGTAAACATATACTTAGGCTCACCCAGGTTCGTGATGGAGACAATGGCATGTTGTGTCTCATTCAGATTTTTTCAAAATGTCAAAAGAAGGTTTCATCTCAAAGAAATTGTAAATGAGAGTGTTAAAAATGTAACGGTACCGTGTATTGTTGAAGTTGCAGCCCACATGTCTTTCATGATATACAGTAATAATTCCCTTTGAGCCTTTGATTGTGAATGCTGTTCAAAGTCTCAAAATCTAGAAAAGATGGTTTGTGTGTGCTTGCGTGCGCGTGTGTGTGTGTGCATCTGGAGTTTTGATGTTCCTCTGCTTGTGTCTCTGAACCTCTAGCATCAAGGTGACTAGAGGTTACATCTTTGATGTTGTCGACCGTCAGTCATTGTTTCCTGAAGGCATTTAGTTGGCATGGTTCCACATTTTTGTTGAAAGCTACAGGCTTTCCTGTGGACACGGTTGGAGAGCTGAACCTGTTAGATAAGTGGAAGGGGGCAAAGGCTGCATTAAAAATCCACCGCGCTTTGGCTGGAGTTGAGCCCATATAGCCGCCGGCTAAAAGGCTCCTGTATCCACCAGCAGAGCAGGAAAAATCTTATTTGACAACCTTTCGGGAGTAAATGATTCAATTTAGTTTTCAAGACTTCTTCACACACCCACACGGGTAACAGTCATGTCCATGTTTAAGTGCCAAAACCCAGTCATAGCACAATAAGAGCTGTGTTTGTGCAGTTTTAATATTCAACAGCTTGCTATGGACCCCTGTGGGGCAGCATTATAAACGTGTCTCCCTCCTAACTATTTTAAGCGCTTTCCAGCAGTCCGTACACACGGCTAAATATAGGCTTGTCTGTTACTATGGAATTGGCAGGAGCTCCAAACAGTCAGAGCACTGTGCAACAAGGCCGCAGGAATTTCTGATGTTGTAATATGAAAAACGGGGCCCCTCATGGATGTAAACTCTGGGCAGGTCTGTCACCAAGGTACAGCCGAGCCGAGTGGAAAAGCAAACTTCTCACAGATTTCACGGGGCTAGAGGAAAAATTGTAGATGGAATCGTGGCACCTTCACAGAGCTAGAGGAGACGGTTACACTTTCATATTCCATCGTGGTTCCTATCGTCTGATGTTTGTGAAGCCAGAGGACATCACCTGGTTGCACACACAAATCAGATTTTGGGAGGTGGAGTGGAAGTATGAACATTTTAAGGAATTAAATTGGCAAATGTACATGTTTTAAATCAATTTTCTTTTTGTGGGAATGCTGTGTACATATTTTTTCCCGCTTTCCTCCCCCTATTCTTCTATTTTCTCTCTCTTCCCCTTTGTGTGTGCCGGCTCATCAACATAATTGTACTGCCATTTTGGCAAAAAAAGAAAGTAAAAAAAAACAATTGACTTTGCAAGAGACCAATACGAGTTGGATAAAGGTCAGATTTTTTTTTGAAAACTTGGTTGTAACATCTAAAAGATGTTATCGATATGAAATATTCATGACTAAATAAGTAACTGTCAAAGTTAAAGTTTGGCAAAAACATCCTGAGGTATAAATAAAAAATACAGAACTGTCTCTCGTGAGAAAGAACCAAAGCTGTTCTAACCTTGGCAGAGCATAGTAAAGTGTCATGTCGGATCTGAAGAGGCTGATTGAGAAAACAGGTTTCCAGGCACTTTAAAGAACATGTAATACTGTAACATTCACAGGAGGCTCAGCTTCACATATTTCGTGTCAGATTTCAAATTCGCATGTAGCTGTTTCCATCGGTCTGCAGAATACCTGCAGAGCAAAAATGAGCTGTTCATAAAGTGTTTCGGTGTGCATGATCACCATAGAGTTTCTCTGTGTACAGTAAAAAGTCCACAGCGAGACTTCACGATCTGTTCTGCTCATGTTTTATTCATGCTCTGGATTTGCAGGGCCTGATTGCGTGTCCTGGACTCTTGTTTTTCTTCTTCTTCTCCTTCTTTGTTGTTTCTCAGTTGAACAGAATAATGCATTACGATGTTTGCTATCAAACATGTACTGCGGTTGCTGACAGTGTTGCAGATGCTCATTAGGAAAGGCGTTCAACCCTGGTGGGCTATTGTGAGTGAAAGCTAGTGTGGCACCTTGACGACCTAAAGCCAGCAAGGTGGTTCGAGCTGGATGCCTTTGTGTGTATGTGTGCGTGCGTGTGCGTGCGTGTTGCTTTTGAGTCGTGGAAATTAACTGGAATCCGTCCTCACCTCTCGGCGTCCCTCCCACCTCTATAAAGGTGATAGCATAATATAACTTTTCTGTTTAATTTGTGAGCTGCTCTGACTTGATAATTCAGTTTGCCTCACAGAGTCCCTCCTTCATTATTGACACAGGAATGCTGTTTGCCTACCACCTCACCACCCATGATGACTCATACCGAGCTGAACTCTCTTCTATTCATCACTTCACACCAACCATCCTCCCCAGCTCTACTTTTCATCGCTCCTGACCTACTTTACGCATACAGTGACGTCCATAAGAATTTGGACGGAAAGACATTTTCCGTTGTTTTGTCTCTGTACTCCAGCATAATAGATTTTAAATAAAACAACGACCTCAGCTGGGGATCTCCCGGCCTAAATATCTGATACTTGCAGAATCAGATGCGTCTTTATATGACCTCTTATGATACTTCTAAAGATTTTCCAATACCATTGTTTTACCTCCTGTGGCGGCGGGGCGGGGTTACGCTCAGCTGCAGAGGGAATTGAGCGAGGGTGTGGTTCAAGGGAACAGGTGCCGTGATGAGGCAATCAGCCGCAGCTGGGGGCAATGTGTGTGTGTGTGTCCAGTGTTGGGGTAGTTACTCAGAAAAAGTAACTAGTTACAAGTTACTAGTTACTTCTGAAAATTGTAACTAGATTACTTTACTAGTTACTGCATTTGAAAAGTAACTTTAGTTACTTTACTTTCCATTTTTTTAAGCAAATGTCCAAATGAACTAAAAAGATAACTTTAACTAACTCCCCATTAGAAACAGGAGTAGCGTCTGATGAACGGGAAGAGAGCGGTGAGCCGAGGCGACGTAGCTGAAGTGATATGAAAGCCTGATATTGGAGTCACGTACTTAATGATACTTTATCAAGTATTTCAGTCTGGCATTTCAGATTATCTTCTTCTGATACTGATATTGAGAGTGTATCTCTATTCCAACTCTAAATTGAACTCCTTCTGTGAAACATCCATAACTGGATGCTGCAAACTGAAATGTTATGACGTGTAATTACAGAAATGATGTCCTCATGGAAGTAAAACATATTGAAAATGCCTCACATCAATACATTTCAAATGTCCTTGAATACATATAAATCAGGGGTCAAAGTAACCACATCATGTTGTATTGCTTTAGTTTGTGGTTAAAGAACTGTAACATATCGGTACTGAGTGGTTATTTTTAGCGAGTACCTGAGGTTTCCATCACATGGATTTGAAATCACTCATTGAGTCACACACACACGCACACACTCATCCTGACTTTTACCTTTTCCAGGTGAGTCTGACTGAGGCCAGTCATCGCCCTTGTCTCATCCCATCACTTGGCCAGACACTGTCTTTTTGACCGCCTCATCAACCACACAATGAAGAGACAAGAGACAGTGGGGGTGAAGGAGGGGGCGAGATCTTCAACAAACGAGACATAACAACATAACAACATAGCTGGGAATGATGGTAAAATGTACATCTTGCAGATCATTAAAAAAGTGTCTCTATCAAATATAGAAATGCATACTAATGTGTCGATTGAATCGCTGCTGTATTAACCCACAAAGAGCTTCAGTTTTAAACACAAAGGAGACTGTTGGAGGTCAGCTGCTCGGTGCCGGCAGACAGGGCTCACTTCATGGATGATGATGATTGCCTCCATAAATAATGTCAGTGTTTGGGGATGAACTAAATGCAATATTCATGTCCTGAGGCGTCTGGAAAGCAACACAGATTCCTTTTCAGAAGAAAAAAAACTGCACAAACTCTCTTTGAGCAAAACACATTTTCGTGAGACAGCTGTATCGGTCACTTGTCAATAGTCTCAGCATAACTGAAAGATTTAGAAGTAAAGGGATTTAGCTGCGGTTGACATTCACAATAAACCTTCTGTATTTGTCTTTAACCTCTCATTTATATTCTCTATCAAAACAAACGATCTATTTTCCTGCCGCTCTATTCAAATGGCGCTTCGGGATGACAAGGCAGATTCACAAAGACAAGCAACTCCATTCCCCGTTTAAATCTGCTCTGTATATGACGGATCTGGTAGCTTCATCTCTTGTTTTTCTAGTATTGTAATGTAGTTTTAACAAACAGACACTAACAACATCAACATTAAATCAGTGTGCTGCATATTGCAATGGCATTTCATCTCAATTGCTCAATTAAATGTATGGTAGTTTAGATTGCAGGAGAGAGATGCACACTGCCTTCATTATATTCTCTCTCACGCACATATACCAAATAAACACACACTCATATAAGCAAATGCCTTTCTCAAATCCATTCTCATCTTTCTTCCAACGCTATCTCTTTTGGAGAGCTGTCCACATTTTATAGTGTGCTGAATATGAGACTCGGGGTTGTTTCTAAAAGTTTCCTGAAGTAAAACGAAGCCGCCGCGCTCTCCTCAGCAGTTGTCCTGCCATTGTTCAATACGAAATACTCTCTCCACGATAATGGCTGCCATCTTCCACAGATGGCTGCATCTACATTTATGGGAAGAATTTTATGTTTCCTTTTTTCATTAGCACATCAAGTGCATCTGAGAGCACAAGCGCCTCTTTCTGGTTTAATACACTGAACATGTTATTTCAGTTTCCTCTTGAGTAGAGATGTGTTGCTGTGTGAAATAAATAAATCCACGGGCCGACTATACCATCAACATGCACGCATTACATGTTCAAGTCATTTGAGTCAAGTCTTGAGACGGAGCCATGCCAGAGCTCAGTCTCAATATTTAGACAAGTGTTAAGTAATTTAAGAAAAGTCAGGTCTCAGGTCATTGCAGAGGTCCAAGGTCGGATGTCAAGTAATTTAAAAAAAGTCATTTTAAGTCATTGTTACAGGTACCAGGACTATGTATATGGTCTTCTCCCAGTAGGATCTTAGCTTCCCGGGCCCTCCTCGCTCATTGAGGTTCCGTACCAGCACTCTGTCTCCGGGCTGCAGGATTGCGCGCTTGACTTCTTGCTGTTCTCATTTGCAATTTGATAAGCATCAGACATTCTCTTTGCCCACTTTTGTGCATATCCCTTGGGTGTGACTACATCCGCATCTCCCACCCGGCCAAATAAAAGATCGATTGGCAGGCGTGGATGATGTCCATACAGCAAATAGTAGGGCGAGTAGCCAGTGGACTCATGTCGGGTACAATTATACGCATGTATAATTTGTGGGAGATGGTCCTTCCAACGCTCTTTCTCCTTGTCGGCTAGTGTTCGCAACATCTGCAGCAGGGTTCGATTGAACCTCTCGGCTGGGTTGAGTGAGAAAACTACAATTGTAGAAGTAAGCGCCGAGAAGTCTACAACTCAAGGTTATTTACCCAAATCATTAGACCTAGAAATGAGGGAATGCCAGGTGCAGAGGCTTCGCTCGACAGTTTTAGATAAGATACAGTTTTGCTAGAATTAATAATTCCACTTCGCTTGACAGTTTAGATGAGCTACAGTTTGGTAGAATAATACTTCGACCTCGCTTGACGGTTTTATTGAAATACAGTTTGCTAGATTAGGAACTTGGCCTCCCTAGGCAGTTCAGACAAGATACAGTTAGCGCGCACACACTAATGCTTCGCTGAATGCTTCGCTGACAAGATAGTCAGCGCACACACAATAATGCTTCACCGCCATCATTACATTTTACGCACACACATTCACGCTTGGCTGACAACATGCACACACACTGATATTTGTGGCCTTGGAGGATTCGTGAGCCAAGAGGGGCAAATCCAACCCTGTGCTCCACCAAGGAGATCTCAAAGTCTAAACCAGGAGACTCTCCCATCTTAGTCCTGTCCAATCACAAATGCTCTTAAAGACTATATAGCGCTTTGAACTCTCCTAAAGAGTCAGTCTGTCAAGGAATAGAGCGAGCTGCCCTTCCTACAGACCCGTGATCACGTATTATCTGCTTGTGTGATACTCTGTTGAATAAACCTGATTGAAGTTCAACTTTAACCTCCTGAGGTCCAGTGGTCTTTTCCTGCACGTTTGGTCGTTGGACAACGACACATTGGTGACCCCGACGTGATTGGGAAGAGAGACAAAATCGAGGACAAGGAGGACCGGGTCCACGGGGACGGTGCGGTTGCACGCTGGACCGGCGTCTTTAAGCATTCATTCCATTGGTCAAACAGCGCTGTACAACTGAAAAGGTAAGCAGAAACCTATTTAACTGAATTCTGCATATTCTAGTCAAATACTAAAATAAAGACCAAAGTGAATGTGTGGATAAAGGTGTTCATAAATTTTAAGAAAAGCATAAAAGTAAAATTAGGCTTAATTCTAACAGAGTATTACAGAAACTGTTGTTAAGTTGATCTTATTCAAAAGAGTGAGCGTTGCTGTACGCTGCGTCGCTGTACGCTGTAAAAAGCCTCTGAATGCTGCTGAAGGTTGACGGGTCAGGACGTAGTAAAAGTGCCTCTGTTTAAATTTGTAAACTGGAGGTTACGTAGCTGAGCGTTGTAAAAAAGAGCCTTTGCAGGTAATCGGGAGGTTGGCGGGACAGGACAGGTCACGTCGCTGTACACCGTAAAAAGCCTCTGGTTATTGTGGAAGGTTGACTAGTGGGACACAGTAAAAGTGCCTATGTTTAGAATCAGTAAACTGGGGGTTACGTCGCTTAACGTTGTAAAAAGCCTTTACAAGGAATCGGGAGGTTGGTGGTACAGGGCAGGTTTGACATGGTAGGTTACGCAGCACGTTGTAAATAGCCTCTGGGTGTACTGGCGGGAAGTTGACGTGGTGGTACGTGTAAATTGCCTTTGTTGTGATTAACTGAAGGTTGCGTAGTCGCACGTTGTAAAAAGCTTTTGCTGACAGCTCGGGAGGTTTTCGTGACGGGTCGTTTTAAATTGTAGTTTACATTTTCCATCATTATGGGAAATGGAAAATAGTAGGCATGTGAAGACAGAAAGAGAGTGTATGCTGGAATTTGAGACTTTAGTAGATTGGCACAGATTTCTCTGGACAGACAGATTTCACATCACAGAACGCCGGGATACCGATTCGGAGGCTGAAATAACAGAAGCCGAAGCGAGTGATTCTGGGACTGAGGTTGAAACAACAGCCGATTCAAGTGACTCTGACACTGAGGTTGACACAACGGAAACTGACCACCCGACTTTAGAGCACACATCACGTAACCTAAGACTAACACTGAAGCCTGATCCATCTCCAGCAGAGAACGCAAACGATATCAGTGAAATTAAAGCAGCTCTCTATACCATTTTCTTTTTGCTTGGGTTCCTCACAGCCGTAATAACCTACTTGCTTGCAATATACTAGAAACTGCAGATAAAGTTGTTGTAAAAAAAAAAAAAAAGAGAAAGCGTGCGCCGCCGAGCGCTGCGTCGCCGTACGCTTTTAAAAAAAATATATATAAAAAAATAATAATAACTATGGATAGTTATCATGGCTAATAGAAGTATAATGCCTAAAAATTTAACGGAAGCAGAAAAACATTTGTCAGAGAGGGCTTTCAAGCACATTCAGAGATACAGCAATATTCTATTTCTCCTCCTTTCGAGTACGAGTCAGACGAGGAAAGCAAACCAGAAAGCAGAAAGCTTGCCTGGTACGCTTGGTTGGAGTCAGAAGAACCAGACAAAGTTATAAATTATAGGTTTAACAGCTTAGTACCCATTAGACTCAAAGTCTAAACCAGGAGACTCTCCCATCTTAGTCCTGTCCAATCACAAATGCTCTTAAAGACTATATAGCGCTTTGAACTCTCCTAAAGAGTCAGTCTGTCGAGGAATAGAGCGAGCTGCCCTTCCTACAGACCCGTGATCACGTATTATCTGCTTGTGTGATACTCTGTTGAATAAACCTGATTGAAGTTCAACTTTAACCTCCTCAGGTCCAGTGGTCTTTTCCTGCACGTTTGGTCGTTGGACAACGACACATTGGTGACCCCGACGTGATTGGGAAGAGAGACAAAATCGAGGACAAGGAGGACCGGGTCCACGGGGACGGTGCGGTTGCACAACAGCGTTATAAAATAACAATATCACAGGAAACATTCATTGAGCCAAACAACATACAATCTTGATGGACGTGACGATGTGGCGCCATTTTTGCGGGCGCCGCACACCGGACAATTAAACGGAGCACCCACTCACACACTCATATATTCATCAAAACAGTATTTTCATTCAAACAACCTCATACAATTCTCATTATCCTCACCCACCTGCAAACAGGACACAGAGATTACACAACGACTTTTTCACGTCTGTTCACTGCTTCGGTGCTTTGCAGAATGAGGGAATTCGCGCCGTTGTGGTCGTAAACCAGCTGATTGCCGTAAAGCGTCTGACTGACGTAAAACGTCATAAACCACCACCCTGCCCCCTGCTGGCAACGTGGTGGACTGCACTTCAGTACAGAATTCAGCATTTCAGTTCCTCTTTTAAACAGTATAATTTTGAATACACAAAGCTTACTTTAAACCACATATGTATGCACATTGGTGGGCGTCACATCAACGTCAAGTTTTACCATCGTACACAAGGCCAAAAGCATTACATTCCAGATCTAGTCTCATTGCATTCAAAATAAGACCACGTCAAATCTCAAGTCATATCAGTCCAAGTCCTAGTCAAACCCGAAAGTCATTACATACTTTTTAAGTCTCAGGTCATTCAAAGGTCCAAGCCAAGTCCCGAGACATGCCATTGAGAGTCATGTAAACTCTCGTGTCATTCAAGATGAGTCCAAGTCAAGTCTTAAGACACCAGAGGCAACGCAGAGTCAAGTCTTTGATTTTTCAATACGAATCTCAATTCTAAACTCGTCCTTTGAATCAACTCCAGATAAATTCACAATTATCTTCACAAGTAAATTGCAAGTCAAGATCTCCATGTTTTAGTGAATCTGTGTCCCAGGCTGCCCCTTCTTAGTATATTACTCAACTACTCGAACATTTTGGTCTTAGTTGACTGAGACTTCTATAGTCAATTAGTTTTTTTTCATGCTGAATTACTTATTTCCAAGAAACTTATGAGCACACACTATTTAAAGTGGTGCTTTTGTGTGATTCTATGCGGAGAAAATAATTTTTTCAGATCGAAAGATTAAATCAACTAATTGATTTGCTGACAAAATCCCATGCGCGTTAGTCGACTAAGAACTTATTTGGTCTCGTTCCAAATTTTCATATTTTGTGAAGCCTGGCTTTAAATCCAAGTCGCAGATCTGGAGCTGTGCTGATGTAAAACACATTAGCAGAGAAATTACTTTGCTGGTTTTACATTAACAATCACGCCACCAACTCCTAAAGCTCACCCCTCCACGTAAAAAAACAAACAATATTGGCAATTAGTGTGAAATGATTGGATGTTTGCAGATGTCACCAGTGGATTACTGCAGTACGTCAGGTTGGAGCGGTCCGTGATATGGAGGAGAAATCTTCATTGAGATGTAAAAAGGGCAAAGAGACTGAAGGGGTAGAGGAAGAGGAAGAAAGGGAAAGATTACAGAAAGCCTAGAACAAAAGAAAGGCATACTTGTGACAAGCTTTGGCAGTCTTATGGAACCAGCAGTGGCATGGGTCCTGCTCTCTGCACAGTAGTGGCATTGTCCATCTTTCACATCCTAACAAAGAGCCGGGGTCCTCCACGGTCCATTCCCCTCACCGGGGATGGATGTTGCACTAATGCTGCACACACAAGCTCCGCAGCTTTCTTTTCTCTCTCTCCCTCCGAGGACTTTGACAAGTTCTTTGAACTCGTGGAAATTGTATTTCCTCTATTCCCTGTGTTCTTTTGGATAAGAAAGAAAAGAAAGAGAAAAAGATACGCATCAGTCCAACAGGACTTCTTCACAATGTGCAAAAGCGATAAACATTGACCGATACAACTTTTAATATTGATGTATTTTATAGAGCAGGTGTGAAGGATGTTTTTCCTTGTGGTGGTTTTCATAAAAAAAAGGGTGAATTATTGTCATTGTTCGTTAATTTCTACAGTTCATCACGGCAAACAATGATGTACACTCATCCACCTACTCCGTCCTTCATCTACCCCTCAGCCTCTCACTCACTAACACAGCAACACCAGAACAATATGGTGTAGAGACATGGTGAAAAGCCACTGTAAATGCAGTCTATTTTCGCTCATACGCGGTGAAAGCATGTTTCAGAAAGCCATGCTTCTACGATGTGTGTGTGTGTGTGTGTGTCTCCTCTATCCCTGCCTCCACCACTCTTGTGTCTGTATAAAATAGATACAAAGCAGGAGAAAAACAGGACTGGTTGAAAGGCTGCGTGTTTGGAGAAAGCCTAAATCCCAGAGATTAAATGTTATTGGGGAAATGTCAAGGTGTGTAAAATTACCTGTTATCTATCTGGGGTTCAAGGCCAGACTTGGCAACCAATGAATTCAATTCACTAGTAATGGATGACCAAGAAGAGAGGTGGAAAAAAAGGTTTTCCACTGGAGGGCCATTCTGGCCAGCTCTTGGAACGAGTTCAGATTCATTGTACCTTCTTGAAAGTGAGCTCCGTGAGACACAATAGCAGGTTTGTTCTGAACTCCAGGCTTATGGGTTCTCCTTTACTTTTAAAGAAATATTCACAGCAATAAAGTGCAACATCATCGTGACATCATGTTGTGAAATGGGCTGTGTAAGTTCTGGTCAATGTGTTTTGGGTTTATTTTGTAAAACTGCAGTAGACTTCGAAATATAGTAATTATCCTTTTTTTGAATCTGCGAGTTTATGAGGACAGGTGCTCACAGCTGTAAAGAGAAAAATAAGGATTTACAAAACAGATTTTGTGGGAATTCGTCCCCAAATCCTACTCAGCGTGGCGGTGGAAAAGATTGGAAAATTATAATTCATTGAAATGTTGTAATGTGTAACATCTGTCCACCGTGATAGACGTTGCATTTCAGCTCTTAATCTAATCAAATTTGATATGCAAATTTAATGAAATTTGCCTGAGATAACTTTAAAAAGGCAAGCCCTAAAATGAATATTTCTTTGCAGCAGATTTATACGCAAATTCAGTCGCATTCCGTTTGGACGACAAGATTTTTGTAAAAAGGTGTTTTGATCATTGTTGTTGATTTGGTTTTGTCATCAGAACTCCTTCAAATAAAAACCATTTAAGTAAAAGTTGTGGTCTGTAATATAACATTCACAGAATGACATTTAAAAACCCAACACCTGAAAACAAAGATTATTATCTTGCCTCCTTTTTACCACTTTGAGTTTATTACGAGCTACAATTGACTCCTTAAAAAACAAAGCATTAGAGGACAGATAACGTCGAGACTATTTTATATAGTGGATGTGTTTCATGACAAGAGGAGGCAAATAACTCCACACAGGGAGTCTGTCTTTTTCTGTATCAGGTCATCTCGGACCTCACAGGTCAGGTTAATATTTTGGGTCTATTTCACCAGTGAGAGCAGACTTGTAGTAGCATAACTCAGAAGCTGTCACCAACTGCACTTTAATACAACTTGCAAATTGACTTAGAATGGCGCTTTAACTGTGGCCTTGATCTTTGTTTGAGGAGTGCTGTTATACAGTTTTAATGGCCACCTGCCAGCCAATGCGAAACACGTATTTCCCATGGCTGTGGTAAAGTGGGCAGTTAGAAGAAGATTACTAGCTTTGGGGAAAAGAGTCTCGTTCTAAAATATCGACCAGTGTCGAGCCGTTACCCACTGGGTGAGGAAGCCTGTCTGAGTCCGAGCTGCCTCTGTGAATGGCCGTTCCCTGTTGGAAAAGCTGGTACCGAGATAAGCTAATGATTCGGCTGCAAACGGAGTGTAGATGGCTCGGCGGTATATAAAGCCGTGTCAGCAGTTGGCAGTCGCCACGGCCACTAATTGCAGCATCTGTCATGGCAGGAGAGGAGAGAAAGCTGTTCCAGGTACAGCGATCCAAATGCCAAACCTGATTCTATCACGGTCTGTCAGATTACAGGAAGGCTCCACAGCAGCCAACCACCAGCAGCCCACCTGCCTTTCCATTACTCGTTGTCGGAGACAAGATTAAAAAATCCGAACACACATTTCTTTCTTTTTAGATATCTGTCCATCTTGCACTGTCAACCTGTGGTCCAGTTGTGTGTTCGGCTCCCCACAAATCAGATCCCATCTGCATCGGCAAACAAGCTGTCTGAGCGAGTATTCCCCGGCCTAGACGGATGCGCTCTGACCATCAGTTATCTCCAAACAGCAAAAGCTACAAAGCCACTCCAAGTTTGCTGGAGAGCGCCAGCACATTTCATTCCCCCCTCTGTCACATAACATTCTCCATCTGACACCATGCAATGAGAGAGAGAGAGGGGGAAGGTCCAGCTTCTGTCATCAAGCCACACCAGGGGCATACTAATATCAGCTCAGTCCAGCTGCCCTCCACACTTGGATGGATCGGCTTGATCATGAAACATTACAGAGCCCTCCCTGCCTGCCGGGACAAACCACTGAGCTGTGTGTCAGAAAGGTGACCGGCCACAATGCGTGGAGGTGACTGACCAATATGCAACCATGTAGGATTCCATCTCTTTCGGTGTCTGATTGCTTATCGCTCTGCCGAGGTCTGAAAGTTGGCTTGAGGTGTCCTTTCGGGTGACATTTGGCCTCGGTTTATTTGGGGGCGAATTTGACCGCCGGACTGCCAAATTGATCATCACAAACAGCGAACGGACTGACAGTGCAGACATTAGCTCGGGCCAGTGTGTGTAGAGTGAGTGTATATATGTGCTGGTTTGAATTTCTTATTTCCCTCCAGGCCCCTCTCCCTTTACTGCTTGTCTCGCGTCGAACAGCCTCAGGAAAACCTTTTTTTTCCTCACCAGAATTGCATTTTCAACCTTGTCAAGTCGTGCCGCCTACAGTGTCTGTTTGCATCCGCTTGCATCTCTCTATTGACTTTGCAAGCAGTCGAGACGCCTCTCACATCCATTTCGTGTTCATTCTGAACCAACAAAGTCCTCATACTGTAACCAAAACAGGTAAATAAGATGTAGACATTCAATCAATTGTTAATATAGAAACTATTGATTTGAGGAGCTTTATCTATTTGACCAAACACACAATGTTGTCCTTCTTCTGGAGACGACATCACTGCTGGCTGCCTCATGAATACTACTAAAACAAACACAGATGTATCCTTGTACTGTCAACGTTTTATGTTTTTGGAGTGTTATTTTCATTGAGACTTGCATCAGTCCAACGCACATGGAAAGAACCAATCCGAACGAAGTTCCCGGCATGACATCATCGCTTGAATAACTAGGACCTATACTGTATGTTTTCCTTTCGTCAGCAGGTCATGGTGTTGTCACGCAAACCTTTCACGACTCTCATAATGAGCGCTGTATCATAAATACACAAAATGTATGGTTTCACGAGGTGGTGCGTGAAAATGTCAAAGGTGTGCTTGTTTGGTGTTTCACCGGTAAGCAAGCACGCATTGTGAGGAGCCTGCTGAAAGCCGGGGTTATTGCAATGTCAACACTTTTAGGAAGATGGATGTATACTTTCAAAACAGAGCAAAATAGACCTGATCACCCCACTAAATTGCAGTTAACAAAAAGGTCAGTGATTTCCTGCTAGACATGTTCCAACCAGTGCAACGGGAGAAGCAGTCCGAGAGAGAAAACCTGGTGGTGGTGAGCAGGTTAAAAAAAAACGACGAGACTGCAGTAAACATTGATTAATTTGGGTTGAAAACTTTCAATAAACAGGTTCCATATAACATTTATTTTTCACAATACGATAGTGATCCGCACAATGTTTAAATATACTCTTTTACAGGCTTTTAAAATAAAAAAATGTATGCGACCGAGACGTCTAAAAGCATTTTTCAGTCACATTTAGTCCAGCTGTCTCTTGACCAAATACATGCTTATACTGGGACACTGCAAAGTCCACCTTGGATGGTAATGTCTAATGAAAACGGGAGGATTTTTATGAGCCCAGAAGATTTAACATACTTTATAGTGGGTAATCCATCCCCAGGCTTGTGCAAAGACAGGCGGATATTGTGTTGTCGTCCTGGAGCTTCACCAGGTGTAGTGCCGGTCTGTCAGAGCCGGTGTGCTGATGGCCCCCGGGCATGTAGCTGTGGCACAGACAAGTACAAGGCGGAGGGGCTGCTTCAAATTGTCCCAGTGGAAAGCTAGCGTGCCGCTAACATGCCACAAGGTGAATCTGCCGCATCAGCAGGATTGTGGAGGACACTTGAGGCTCAAAGCTCAGCAGAACGTCTTTCAATTCTGGCTCGTGCACATCCAGAATTTAAAGTTAAAAGTCGCAGTGTGTCGGACTGTGTGATTGAATTCTCCCTGTGAGGGAACTGATTTAAATGCAGGAACAAGAGAATAAAAGGGTAATGTGAATGTGCTCCAGTCGAACAATTAATGGCAACTTCCTCTGTGGCAACAGCCTTCAAATGGAGCGCCACACATTCACTCACGTGTAAAAGGAATGTCACATACTTTGTCATGGTCTGACAAACTGAGGCGGAGACCCAGTTGTCATCCGCATGTCAAACCACTCTTGTAAATCACTTTTCAGCGCGGGTGTTCCTTCCAACCTACCATGTGTCGAGAGGGGATTGCTTTTGAGAAAACTGCACATAGCTTTTAATTAAAGCTTCACTCTCTGGTTGTGCTTCTGTCTGCTGCAGGGTGCCACTGCTCATTGTACATCCTACACAGATAGAAAACTAGAGGCAAATATATTCTACTGGTGCCAACATCACAACAGTGTTGCGCCTTCATTTGATGGATGAATAGTACAATCATCGATACCGTATTTAACTGGTGCGGGAATACATGGAGAAAATAGTCCAGGCCAAGTGACTCTATTATGAATCAACAGACTGAAGGAGAAAAACAGCTTTACACTCAGTTGCCAGTTTATTAGGACAACAATAACAGGACACAAACAACATGATGCAACAAAAACTCAATTCAAGTGAAGCATTGTTTGTTGCAGGGTTATATAATTACATTGTACAAGAGTTTTTTTTTCTTCTGGTCTCTCAGTCTAAACCCCACGTGGCTGAAACTGGTTGCAAGGCCTCTGGTTGTGGAAATGATTGAGCAACCAGCCTCAGTTAACTCACCAAGATACCAGAGGGCCCACGGTCAATGTTTCCACTGCACTTACAGCAGGCGACTAGCTTTGGAAAATGACATTTGACATCCCTCATTAGTAATGAATTAGCTGCGACAACGAACAGTACCGACATTGCTGATTCATTTCATCTCCTCGTGATGAGAGGAGAGCCGCTTCACCCTTGGGCCGAGGGCGGCCTTTTTTTTTTAAGGTGTTGCGCCATGCTAGCATTAACACATTAAGCACACTGGCACCGTGCATTGCAGCGCCGCTGTAATCGACCTTTTGGCGGAATCCATCGGGAGAGACGTTGACAGAAAAGTTAGAAAGTGATATTTCGTGTAACTTGCCGAGCTCCGCCGTTCACAGAAGTAGTGCCGCATCAGTCGGAGAGTGCTACAGGGATGCTTAGTGTCATGATTTATCCTTTATGACACTGAGAGCTTCTGTGGCAGCTTGCCCAACCCCAACTTGTAGTCTCCTTGTCCCTGCAAGTCGCTGTGTGATACTTTAGGTTGCCAGTCTTCCTGCGAAGAGTGCCTTTGCCTCTGCACATTTTTCTTTTGATTTACCACCTTGGATCTGAGCTGAGCACGGCCCAGTACATCCCATCCCATTGTCCCATCATGTACAGGAGCAATTTATCCTTCACATCTACCCACTTGCCTTTTCTTCCTCCCCTCCCAGGTGTCATACAGTTTCTCCTTTGTTATGTAAACTGTGTCTGAATCCTCTCCGAGGATGTGCAAACAAAGTGGCTGCTCCGTGTTTTTTTTTTCGGAATGAGACTTGAATTCCTGTGGGCACCATTATGGTCCCATTTCCCCTGGTCATTTTTTTTCCTCCGGCAGTGGAAGCTGAGACCCACGTCCCCCCCCTCCCCCCCCTTTCCTCCTCCTCCTTCCTGCTGCCTCCTCCTCTTCCCTAGCCTCAGACATGAACTCTGTAAACACTGAGGCTTTGTCTGCAGCTGTTGTGGTCAGCCTGTAGCGTAAAGTCGAGTCCTAACGGAGCATCAGTTTGTGTCCGGCCTTGACCGAGTTAGTGAGCTGCCATTTGGTTGACCAGAAGAGACAAGGGGGCGGCGAAAAGGCAAAGCCACTGTGACTGGTGTTGTCTGCGGCTAACGGATCCCTCCAAATACCTTTAGGCGTATCCTACGACCACAAGGGGTGGCATGTCCTCATATTACTGCGGCCTCAGTGGCACGGTTGCCACATGTGAGCCGCGTTCATCCCACGGGAATAGTAGCTGCACTTGTAACAGGCTGAGATCAATGGGAATTTAATTCCCAGTCACATTATTATTGATGGGTTGCACCAACAGGGACTGATACAAAGATAAGGATGAAACATGGATTACCTAAACTACATTACAAATAATTACAACACATTTAAAGGTGCTGACTGAGAAAAGCAAACACACACTGTTGGGAAGAAAGAAGACACAAAGCTCTTGTGTTTCTATTTACTAACTCACATTTTATTCCAGAGTTCATGACAGACTCTTTGCATAATATGCAGCACCCTAAATATTTTGAATCATCATCAAATCCAAATGAGTTGAGACTTTTATCTAGTTTTAGTAGGAGACTCTTTTGCTCAACCATCACAACAACAACAAAAACATACATAATTAAAACTACTATTTTATAGGTATTATCTTTACCATGTCCACATGTCTGTTTAGCACATTAGTATGCTATAATTTGCGTTAGCATGATATTATTTGCTAAACCAATACCAACGTACTAAGTCATGGTGCCAATCCGTTCAATGGCTGCTGAGATACATGAAGACTTTTGCTGGTGGAGATGTAAAGTCAGTGGGCTTCATCCTCTAGAGAATGACTGTAAAAAGTGTCATGAAGATTCATCCAATAGTGATATATTTAAGTTGAAATATTTCAGTCTGGACCAAAGGAATGTGTCGACCAACCATACCTACTAGCTAAAATCCTGGTTTAGTCCATGTATACCGTTAGCGCTGCAACCCTCCCTGATGATGAACACAATCACAGTACCACTGATGGCTTTGGGCACTGACATTCACTCACTACAAGTATCTCTCTTGGCATCTGTACTATCTTTCATTTTCTCCGGGCCTTGTGCAAATGGTGATAGAGCAGGCTCACATGAATTTCAAAATCAGCCGAATGAATCACACTCTGGCAACAGTGTGATTCTCCCAGGGTCTTCCTTGTAGTCGTCTGTTACCTCTGCAGTGAATTTTTCCTCCTTCATTACGGTGAAGAGAAGCTCAACCAGTGGTCGTCCTTTCACTTTAATTATGTCTTTCCAATCAAAAAAACCCCAGACAGAAATGTTCCCAGCTGTGGATAATGAAATGAAATGAATTTGTAATCGAGTTTATTTTCTATTGAAAAGTGAGCAGACTGCCCAGAAACGTGAACAACAGGTAGATGAGTCATTCTCCTCTTGCATATAGTAGAGATACTGCCAGGTATCAGCATTCAGCACCACAGCAGCCGGAGATGTGCACAGACATATAATTCATCAAATGCTCTTCACTGCGATTAATGCGATTTCCTGCATGATCACTGCATTGTGATGACACTCAGTTTCCTATTTATCTATGTGTAAAGGAAATCAATTGCTTCAGAATCTGAATGTGCACAAATTACCTAAAAACATTACTTTATTATAAAGGAGCCGTGTTTAACATTCTGAACGTTATATAGCGACAAACAACTATTATCTATTTAATGTCTACCTGAGCAGAGAATGAAGTCGCTCTCCCTGTGTGTGTGTGTGTGTGTGTGTGTGTGTGTGTGTGTGTGTGTGTTTGTGTGTGTGTGTGTGTGTGTGTGTGTGTGTGTGTGTGTGTGTGTGTGTGTGTTGTTCTCCCAGCTTATCCTCGCTGTGTTGACATAGCCAGGCCATGCTTTCGGTGCCTCATTGGTGAAGCTCACGGTCGCCGCTCCGCACTGGCGGTTTCAGCTGATAACAGCATCTCGGCCTACTGCAGCACCCACCCTTGGTTCCCCCCCTCAGATAAACTCTGTCAGCTCTTTCAGAACTTCGGCGTTGTTTGACCATTAGCTGTGAGCTGCCGGCTCGCCGGGGCCATGTCGAGAGCCGGCGAAAGGCAATCGAAATGCTCCCAATCTTGTATCTGGCACCTTTAAAGTTTGGTGAGATTATTTTACTTGTTTTCAAAGTAGCTTCACTTGTTGCCGTCGCGTTTTTAAGCAAGAGCACAGACATTTGGTGTGTCACTTGGTTCAAAGAAAGCTGTTGTGCCTCACCTGTATGGTGTATTTTTGCGCCAAAAGGACTCAAAACAAACTGATGGAATTCTGATTCATATATTCTTGGACTGTGATTCTTTTTTTTCTTTTGTAGAAAATAAATGATGGACTTCCTCTAGTATGTGGTTTGTCTCAACGTTATTATTTGCCCATATCAATGCTGCTGATTGATTGCAGTGTTTCGTTGTACTAGGGAGAGGATTCTTGTAAATTTGCTGGATTTATTAGGCATAATTTTGGGCCCATTTTATTTTCTGTATGTGGCCACTGTGATATGTCGTTTGCACGAGAAAAATACCTTAAAGCTCAGTTAGGCAATTTATTTAAATACTTCAATTTAATTCTCTTCACATCCCTGCAGCAATAAATAAATAAAATGATCTGACAAAAAAAAAAGATAAAAGATCTTGTCAATAGCAGTGCGGGAATTTATCTTTTTAATTTAACAGCCGAATGAATGCTTCTGTAATATAATATGAATACAGGGCAGCTTCGTCTTTATACCATGGCAGTGTTCCAAATAAAAGATTTAAAAAATTGCAATCTATTGCTGTGCTGACAGTATCGAAATATATCCCCATATATTGAATTGTAACCTTTGTATTATGCCACGTATCATATCTTCATCACGATAGAATACAGTTAGCGATGACAACGATGTTCTGCGCTCCTCTTCTCTCCCCAACCCTCTCGTGGACTCGAGACAGGCGGTGTGTGTGTTCACATGTTTTTGGGTCAGTGTCTTTGGAGGAAGACCTGAAGGGAGGGGCTGAGATTGTGTTAATTTGATGCTCTCAAAATCTGGAATCTTTTTTATAAAAGATGTGGCGCGGGCTGAGTCTCTGGAACTGTGACAATGTCGTATTCGCCTTTTTAAAGATTCATGAGGACCGCAGACGTGTCTACAACCGCGACATAAATCAGTTGAGGGTGTGACAACTGAAACGATTAGTTTGAGAGTCACAGTACACCTCAGATCTGCAGGGAGGACCACGTCCTTCTGAGGACCTTGCTGCACCTAATCAATATATCTATATCCATCCCCTCTGGTGTGAACTGAAAGGGGCACGTGGAGGAAGAGAAAAATGGTCAGTGCACATTACTCTTTAAAGATTATGTGTCATTTGCCCTTTAAGATGCACATGTATTTTATCAGTGCACTCAGATGTCGTATACCTAATGCAAAAGGCCCATTAATATGAGCAGTGGCAGGCGAGCCAAACGTTTTTCTCTGATTTATCTGTCATGGTAAAGGAAAAAACGAATAGCTTATCCTATTCCAGCACAATTCTCAAGCTGACACCTTCTTCTCCACACACCTAATGGATACAGAGCTTAATAATTAATCCTCTTCTTAACTTCAACTTTACCTGAATTAAATTTCCGGCACAATACTTTGATTACGTTCTTGCTAAGTACCACAATCTGATTCCTCCATTATGTAAGGAAAGAATACAAATGGGCTGGCTGAGAGAGACACAAAGCTGCAGGACGAGGGATGGATAGGGAATCAAAGGAAAGACAGTCGGAGAGACGGACAAAATAGAGGAAAGACGAAGAGGAGGCGATGAACAAAGAGCGAAGGAGAAAAGCGAGTCTGGATGAGCCCCTCTTGACCTTCTTGGTCAGTGGAATTGTGTTGGAACACACGCGCGTCTTTCAAAGCCAGCTTTGCGCCCCACGCTTCCATTGGACCAGGCGGACTGTTGGCACAGAGTGTGTGTGGTGGTGAAAAAAATCAAGTAGCTTTAAAAAAAAAAGGAGCATCTCCAGGTTTGGCTGAGGCTGTCAAAGCCCTGCCGGAGTCTGGCCCTCCATGTTCCCAGATCCTCACAGAGCCTGTGGCCTGTCACTGCCCTGCCAAAACTGGAGCTCATTTGTGGAATATGGTATGCCTTGAATCGTGGATGAGTCGGATGCAGGTCTCCGGAGTGTAAGGATCAAAGCATGCACAGGACACAAGCGCATTGCTCGGTGTCACCCGGCGATAACCCTCATTTCTCCTGCCAGGCTGGATTCCACTCATTTTTCACAAGCAAGCTCTGGGCCTTGCTCATCTCTCCACTCCGCTTCATATGAAATAATAACCTGTCCTAGATTGTAGGCTGTGTGTGCACTTTCGCTCTAAACTACAAGAACTGTTTTGACAGCGCAACTGATGAAACTGAAATCTGATCATTAGGCGGTGGCCTGAAGGTTAGAGAAGGTTAGAGCTTGGAGCCAGTGGTGGAAAGTTTATCCATGTATCCACATGTTACGCCACTTTATACTTCCACTTCAGGAATGTTCAGAAGGGGGCGGGGAAATAAACTTGTGTAGTTGAATTTTGCTTTTTCAGGAGTTTTCCAATGCATCTCACAAGGGTTTGCTTTTGGAGAGGTGGCCATTGAAATACGAATTTGTTTCCAAAGGACTTGCCTAGTTGAATACAAATTTAAAAAAAAAAAAAATCACACGTGAAAGGAAATTCAGTCACATGATAATAGATGAACTCCATCCACTGAGAAAGACTATGAGATGTGGTTGAAAGCTCTATAAATAGAAATGCAATAAAGAAAAGAAAATACACTCAATAGAAAGCCTTGAAAGAGGAATTGGCCTGGAGTAATGCCATGCAAGTGCAAAGCATTTTCCTAATTAGAGGATTTTATTGATCCTCAACAGCATGTAATATGTTTTCTTGTACGTCTGTTTGAAAGTGAAATATCGGCCATCTGTTGCATGACTTATTCCAAACAACTCTCCTGGTTTAAAAACACAAAACAGCAATTGCAAAGCAGCAAATACAGTTCAACCAACATAAAAGCTCAAAATTCCTTTGTACCAATGATATAAAAGATGAAATCTTTATCTGATACAATCCGTCAGATCTGTATTCTACCACTGCTGCCGTTTATATTATTGTTGTGTATAGCAAAATTCTAAGTGGATGCAGCCTGTGCAGCAGGATTTATGCTGCCTGAAGGTCAGCACTCGGGGGGCAGAAAGCCTTGGACTGTCTTGTTCAGCCGGCTGGAAGTTGTTGCCACAACATCCAGTTCAGGACAGCTCGTCTTCTGGGAATGGCAAGTGTCAAATATGTCAACTCTCTGTCAGTGAAGGTCGCTGTGTGCTGCTGGTCCAGAGGACAGTGTGACAGCATGATAGATGGATAATCCAGGTTCAGGCTTGTAGGTTTAACACTGCTATGCTTGGACTAGACGCCTAGATGTGTCAGTAAGTCTTGAAGTGTATCTGCAGTGAGGCTCTCATCCCCGGATTTCTTCCTGTTATTGTAAGCTTTGTATTTAACACCAGTCCACACTACTTGGTTTAAGTACCCACCAATCTTTAGTTTCATTTCAGTAAAGGCACAGCACCATCTAGTGTCACAAATAGGATCATGGCAAACTAATAGGTTCAAACTTCAGGATAAAAAGGCCCAACCAACCCCAATCTCCACACTCACCGTCCGTGACTCCAAATCATGTTTTGACGTTGTGATGTTGCAGCAAAGTGCTGTCCCATTTAAACATTACAAGCCCTTACGGTCTCTCGCACTCAACCTTTCAGCAGGTGACGTCAACAAGCCCCAGAGGGTTAAGGGTTTAAGGCTTTGGATTTGAACATTTAAGATCGTCTTTGTCAAACACTACGCCCAATTATCTGTGTACTTTGCTCTGATTAGTAATTAATGGCATTAACTCAAACTGCAGGTATGGTTGTGCATCTGGTTTTGCAACTTGTGAAGCAAGTGCATGGTGTGTCATGGAAGCTAAAAAGAAAGACCAGTTTTGGGATTGTATCTGGATACCTGGGTCTTCTTACACTGGTCAATGTTCTGGATTTTAGGAGTTTCCATGTTTTAAATCAGCAAAGCTAACGGATGACTCAGTGAACCTGCATCCTGAAACAGGCCAATCAAATTAATTTGTTCCACAAAAACCGCAACACAGAAAATAAGACTGCAATAATTTATTTGAAGATCAATGGATAATGCAAATACTTGCCTTTAAAAGCAAAATATTAACTTTTTTTGTAACAGAAAACATTCATCGAAGTTCAATGACAACAACGTACTACAGATACAGGACATATGTGTATTGGTAAATATAAGTACTTTTTTGGAGGGTAACTAATTGTCATCGCAATCAGAAGATTTTATATACATTTCGGCTTTTTCAAAATGTGTAGAATCCCTGCCCCTGAGCTCTTAATACCCAGACGAGCTGGCCCTGTATAACAACACTTGTCTCACAAGTTGCATGCCAGACAGCAGTAGCTTAGTAGAGTTTTTCAGTGTACATTCAACTTTCAAAGTCCTGCACATCTGTTGGTCAGACTTAATTATATGCTTTGAGAACATGTTTGTAACTTTAGACTACATACGTCCTTTTAATAAAAAAAAAAGCTTTATTGAAGACAAGCACACTGACTATTTAAATCAATTAACACCAGCGAAAATTATATCTAGGGCTGTCCCGAATACCATTTTTGTGACTTGGAAGCTTCAGTAACAACAACACAAGCTTTCCTTCGTTATTTATTTTCCTGTTATTCTCTAATGAGGGACGAGGATACAGATTTATTTAAACTAACTAGATTATACGAACTAGATGATAATAGTCACATTAAGGAAATTACAGCAGTAGTCCATAAAAATGAACTTAATAATGAAAATGAAATACGCAAAAAAAAAAAGGCTCGATGCAGGATAATAAATGTTGGAAATGTAACGTAAAAATGGGCACTTTTCTACACTATGTGGGAATGCTCCAATGCGTTGCCTTTTTGGAAGGTAGTACTGAAGAACCTAGAAGGATGGCTCAAACGGCCTTTACCAGAATCTCCACAATTCTGTTTATTAGGGCACACATCGTTAGCGCCACCAGGCCTGACCAAAGCAGAGATTAGACTGTCATTAACAGGTTTCATGGTGGCAGCAAGGCTCATCCTGCGAAACTGGAAGAGCCCACATACGCCCACACTCACAGACTGGCTCAAACTCATGACAGAGACGGCTGCCTTTGAAAATATGATTGCCAGAGTAAAGAACAGTTCAAGCCAAACTGACCAAGCATGGAAAAATCTAATGGCTTTTTTAACAAATTAGAGTGGTCAAGTACTCGGATGTATGTGCTCAGGAAAGATAATAAAGGGGTGTCGGGGTGATTGTATTTTTATTATATTTTTGTTATGTTTGTCTGTCTGCTGTATTGTCGCTTTCTTTTTTTCTGTACTTTATTATTGTCTGACAAACATAATTTTTGTATTTATGTTTAATGTTAATATATTGAATGTATTGAAGTGACAAAACAAAAAAGAAATGCGCTTCAAAAGAACTTTTTAATTTTAAAAAAATGTAAAAAGATACTAAATGTGTCGCGCAACCTGTTGATTATGATTATCAGGAGGAAGGTCGTCTGTGTATTGTTGAATAGTTTTTTGATGTTTAGAAGGACAAGATGGTTCTCTGGATGATATCGATACAGTCGTGCAGCTCATGCTCTTTGATGATGAGGGGAGGGGCCAGGCGGATGATGTCACCGTGGGTGGGCTTGGCCAGCAGTCCGCTGTCACGAAGGCGCAAGCACACCGCCCAGGCGTTATAGTCTGTGAGGAGTGTTGTAATAAAAAGGTCAGGTTAAGTGACTGCAAGGTGCCAAGAGTGTGCTACTCTACGAAAATAATTAAGCAATACTGCCTCCAAACGTGATATCATACAGTCAAGTCTTGATGCCGATTTTCAGTATGAGACTACATTTAATACTAATGGAACTGTCTGAGGTCATTCAAAGACTACACATTTAAATTGTTTTTTAAGGGTTATCTATTGGCCGAGATGGAATACAATATTCATAACTATGTCTTCATAGGGTATTCAGTTGGTTGCAATATGCAATCTCACTTCTAGATTCCACTAAAAATCCTACACACTGGTTCTCCAAGGGTGAATTTGCTTTTTTAGTAAAAGTTTGAATTTATTTTGTACTCTGAGGAATGCACACTACAAAATACCAGATAATGCGCCATTTACAAAACTAAAGCCTATTAGCTGTGATTTTTTTAAAACTTTTGTTAGAAAATGGTGGTCTCCAATAGGGCTGCGGTTTTAGAATAGTTAAGTACCTTTAGTCTCTTTAATGACGATGGCATTGAGGAGGCCTTTCCCTCGGACTGCAGTCACAATGTCTTTGGGCAGTTTTCTCAGCTCGCTCCGCAGCAGCGCTCCCATCCTTTCAGAGTTCTCTGCCAGCTTCTCCTCCTCAAGCACCTGCAAACAAGAACAGTAAGACAAAGAGTTGTTTTAGAATTATGACATTAATGTGCCATACATACTTTTCTTCCGATTTTAAATTGCCTTTGAAGCCAACTGTGGTAACTTTGTGGTATGTTGCATATCACAGTGAGAGTTCTCTCCATTTAATCAATTAAAACAAAAAGGCAAAAACAAGCAGGACGGAGTCGTTAAAGGGTGGATGGACCAAGAAACTATAAATGAAGTGCATTTTAAACACTGACCTGAAGTGCAGCGATTGCAACCTTACAGGCGATGGGGTTACCGCCATACGTGGACCCGTGTTCTCCAGGCTTGATGGTCATCATTATCTCATCGTCACATAGCACAGCAGATACCTGAGGCACACAAACACAGATTAGTAAAGGTAACTTTACTACTATGATCAAACTTTATGGGCTTTTGGAGTCTACTACTTGCAAACCAAATCCATAATATGCCATGACGTGTGACTGAACAACAAAAATGCTTACAGGGTAAACACCTCCAGAAAGAGCTTTGCCCAGAATCACGATATCTGGACGGACTTCCTCGTGGTCCACAGCCAGGCGCCGGCCGGTCCTTGCCAAGCCGGTCTGCACCTCGTCAGCAATGAACAACACCTGGACAAAGCACAGAGGTCTTGAGTCGTTATCTCAAAGCCTCACTGCAGTCGTCACCACAGCCCGAAGTTTCCTTTTGGCATGTAAATCCATAAACTTAAAAAAAAAAAAAGGATCAGTGTGTAGGATATATTTACAGAAATGTAATCTAATATTTATATACTTTGTCATTAATGTACAATCACATGAAGCCGAGAATTATTTTGGTTTTGTTAGTTTAGAATGAGCCATTTATATCTACACAGGGAGTGGGTCCTCTGCACGGAGACGGTCGTGTTTCCACAGTAGCCCAGAACGGACAAACCAAACACCGGCTCTAGCGAGAGACTTCTGCGCTATTTTGTTACAGCTTGTACAGTATTGCACAATCCCTGAATGTGTAATGCTGTACAAAGTTACAGTACGTTTAGGCAATTCTCACAAACAAGGGAGTGTAAAAATAAACAAAAACTATAATTTAATATTATATTTGAAAATTCATACAGAAGTCCTTCTCTAAACATACATGTTGTATCTTCTACTCCTTGCCCGATGGAAAGTGACTTCCAGTTCACATAATTGACTTAAACCCCGTCTCTCCCTGAAGAATGCTTACTACCCGATAAGAAAGCGCGCATACATATATACACACACACATACATATATATTCAAAACTGAAGCCCAGACTGCAGTTTGCCCTCAATTAATTTGGCGGTCAGGTGGAGCAGATCACACTTTTGTTCTGCCTTCAGTACCACATCAAGGGTAGGACAAATGTCCTACTCTTAGCAAACAGCATGGAACAAGCATATACTTGTGTTTTTATTTCTAACAGATGTTTGAATATGGCTTATGCAAAACCCTCAAGTAAAGCTAATGAATCACATAACATGTCATTCCACCTCGTCTGTGCTTTTGTCCAGACTCACGTTGTATTTGGTGCAAAGTTCTCTGACTTTGGTGAGGTAGCCCTTGTCTGGCACCACCACGCCAGCCTCCCCCTGGATGGGCTCCACCATGAAAGCAGCAACATTGGGGTCTTGAAGAGCTTTCTGTAGAGGAGAAAAAAAAAAACCACACATTTCTATCTTTGTCCAATATAACCCTATCAACTAACGCTTGCTACTTTAGTCAATCATTACGTTCTTATATTTACATAGAACAGCAGAAGTTGCCAAACTCAGCAGACACACCGAACTGTGTTCAGCAAGTCGGTCCTGTTTACAAACCTTTACAGAGACAATGAGGACGTCAACTCAGCTAGTTTGGAGAATCTTGTGAAAGAAACAGTTTTGTTGTCGTCTTTTTTACAAAAAAAAAAAAAAAAAAAAAAAAAAAAAAGGGAACATTACTTTTCACATCCATGTTTGTTTCTGGATCTTGGAGAGTTCTACTGAAAAAATATTTATAAAAAAATAAAAAGGTCGAGTTAGAAAGAGGTGAGACCTCTGCAACCCACTCCTCATCTCTGCTTGAGGCTCAAGGCATGACACATTCAAATCCCCAACCAAAGGGTTAGGGTTTTAAATTGTCTTTGAAGCCAACTGTGGTAACTTTGTGGTAACTCAGTGAGAGTTCTCTCCATTTAATCAATTAAAACAAAGGCAAAAACAAGCAGGACGGAGTCGTTAAAGGGTGGATGGACCAAGAAACTATGAATGAAGTGCATTTTAAACACTGACCTGAAGTGCAGCGATTGCAACCTTACAAGCGATGGGGTTACCGCCATACGTGGACCCGTGAAGGTCGAGTTAGAAAGAGGTGAGACCTCTGCAACCCACTCCTCATCTCTGCTTGAGGCTCAAGGCATGACACATTCAAATCCCCAACCAAACTGTTGCAAGCTAAGTTGCATTGTGGGTAATGTAGGTACCAGGTGAGGAGGAAAATTAATGCATTAGAGAAGGGAAATGTTAAAAGTTAGTAATGAAAACCATAAACTCTGAAACAAACTATATTGGCCAAACTACATTTAATAGGCTTTTTTTTTTTTTTTTTTAACAGCCGTGTTGGACCAAAGGTGAAGGTACTTTCTCACACATTAGCTGCTTGTGACAGCTTGAAGCTCACATGCCATTCCATTGTACTGCCTCCACAACTGAAACAAAATGAAAACAAACATGATAGCTGCTGCATGTCTGAAAGATAAAATCAAAACCTGTACCTCCAATGAAGGGATGTCGTTATATGGGACAACCTCAAAGCCTGGCATGTAGGGGCCAAAACCTTCGTAACTACTGGGGTCAGTTGAGCTGGAGATGGCTGCCATGGTACGGCCCCAGAAGTTTCCATCTAAATCAAGAGTGAATGAGAAATATTTATCATGGTTCAGTTTACATCTTTACATGATGTAGGACAGTTGAAACATGTGGTCACCTTATCCTTTATCATCGAGAGGATTGGACTAACGCCAAGTTTGGTCATTTTAGACTATGCAGCATTTTAGACTATGCAACTTCCCCACTGCGGGACTAATAAAGGATTATCTTATCTTTTCTGATTGTAGTATTAGCCAAAGTGTAAATAATCACTGTAGTAATCAAATGTTGAAGTTGTCTGACATCTAAATAAGCGTTTTGCAACATAAGATTACGACTTACCTGCAAAGATTATTTTGGCCTGATTTTTGGGAACCCCCTTCACATTGTAAGCCCACTTGCGGGCGAGTTTACAGGCCGTCTCACCACCCTCAACACCTAATATGTAACGAAAGACAGACATGTCAACAAATGCACAATTTAGGATGATGTTTTGAACAGTAAGTGCATGATGCTTCCTTCCAGTACCTGTGTTCATGGGTAAGACTTTGTCATAGCCAAACAAGCCAGTGATGTACTCCTCATAGGCTCCCAGAACATCGTTGTAGAACGCTCTGGAAGTGAGGGCGAGTTTGGAGGCTTGGGCGCCGAGCGCGGCTACGATCTTTGGGTGGCAATGGCCCTGGTTTACTGCACTGTAAGCACTCAGGAAGTCGTAATACCGGCTGCCTTCCACGTCCCACAAATAGATGCCTGGAGTACAGGAGAAAACAGAGTTGTTAAGAAGTGTGATGATTCATAAGGGATTTGGAGCAGGTTGATACACCAGAGATTACAGGAACCATACATTAACAAACTTTTAGTAATAATTTGATGCTCTGCACTCACCCTCTCCCCTCTCTAAGGCCACGGGCAGCGGGTGGTAGTTGTGCGCTCCAAACTTGTCCTCACGGGCGTAGATTTCGTCCGAGGTGAGTGGGCGGTCAGACTTTAGTTTGGTTGCGGCGGTGGAGGCGGGACGTGTGCCAGAGTGGAGGCCACGACTAAGAAGAGGGGCGGTGCGGCTCAGGTTGCGGCTGAGCTGGAGAATCATTCCCTTCATGGTGGTAAGCTGCTACGTCTATTTCATAAGAGCACACACAATTAGTTTTTTTACGAGTTCCAAGTTGTAAGGAATATTTCACAAGTGGTTTATGACAACGTCTAAAAATACAGAGAACCTCACAAGAACCATAATGTAACTGAGCTTTTATAGTGGAGGTAATTTTACTTTTCATCTATTTACCTTGTTTTAGTGTTTCTGTTTTTCATCATGTAAAGTGTATTTTAAAGCACGATACAAATACAATGCATTATTATCATAATTATAAATGCATTTATCAATTAGTTGATTAATTGCCAGCTATTTTGTTTATGGCTTGGTTATATAATTTTTGAAGCAAAAAGTGCCAAACATTTGCTGGTTTCAGATTCTCAAATATGAGAATGTAATGCTTTTGTTAGCCATACATTATCGTAAACCGAGTTTTGGGCCGTTGGTCGAATAAAAACAAACAATTTGATTAAACCCCCTTGGGCTGTGGGAAATTATAAACTTGCAGATTTCACTATTTTTCAACAACAAAATATGAATCCAACAAATCCAAAACGTAACCTGTATATTAATCAATAAAGAAAATCATGAATAAAAGCAGCCCCAGGTAAACAGCTACGCAGCAAGCAAAGCAGACGTCCAATACAAGGTTGAAAAAGAAGTCGGCCTTTGTAGGCTTTACTGGAAGCAGCTGTGAAACAGTAAAAACTGTATCGGATAAATACAATAATTGTATGTCATTGACAGTGGTGCTCTTGCCCCAACACACAACAGCATAAAACAAAGAAATACCCCTAAAAAACACACAATGTAGCTACAAGAGTCGAGCTTAATAAACGAATGCACTGCTATGTGACAGTCCACCGAGCAGGTCTGCTTAACAATGCACTTCTCTTTCACAGGCAACACAATAGAGGAACATAGTTCCTATTCAACAAGCTAATCCCACAGCAGCAGGGCAACTCAACTGTGATGTTCCACATAAGAACAATTCTTGTTTTTCTTAGTAGAAAATGCAGAGGATTCCCAGTAGTCTATCTGGAGAATCAATACCTTTGAACAGTGAATAAACACATTTACAGCACCTGGTCTGGGCCACATCAAGAACACGGTGCTGGTGACCATTACAGCTGCTCGAGAGATGATAGGTTCCCCTAGGGTGCTGCCTCTCCGACACACCCCCAACAGTAACTTCATGACGACTACATTCAATAAGGACCAAGAGAGGTGCTGGAGCTCATAGGTGACTGACAGTTGGCTTTAAGCAGCTCTCCCGGAACCATGATGCGTTACATAACACGGCATCATGGAGCAGAACGTGTCGTTCTTTATAAACCCTCGAGCTAAATGACGATATAAAGCGTTTACACTCGCCGGAAGAGTGTTTAAAACGCTTTAAACAGTGCTGCGCGCGCACACAAACACAAACACACAGCTAGCTAACATTAGCACCTGCCTGACTTCAGTTACTTTAAAGTTTAAACCATCCCTACATTATCAGTCACGCGCAGGAGAAAGGAGACTTGAAGGGAAGTGGAAACAGTACCAGGAAGAAGTAAAGCGAAGATTTGTTTTTCTTGAATCGCGGGTGAGGTCCGTCCGATGGATGAAGCTGAAGGCTACTGTGCGGCTTGTTAAATATCTGTTGGCCGATATGGGGGCGGGGCAGCGCGAGAGCGTGCCGTTGGTGCTCGGCTGCGTCAGAGGACACGCCTCCATGCAGCAACTTTTCCCGACGATTGCAAGATTTGACCAGTCACCTGAAAAAAAGAAGAAGAAGAAAAAACATGTCAGCTTCAGTCGACACAATCATCACTAATTAAAAAAAAGCGACCATGTTTTTCAGGCAAAGTGTTGTTGAAATCACAGCTCGAGTGGTATTCGTAAAACGCATTTCAGTGACTCACTCCGACTGCAGGTATTTCCCATGAATTACATAGGCTGTATGGTAAATTAATATGAACCCGTTACCTACGACTTTAATTCGCGAGAGCATTATAGGCCGACTGCCTTACTTTACGCGCATGCGCCCTGGGGCTGACATTTCGTCATGGCTGACATGGGCTGGCCAGGCTGTGCGACGAGTTTGAAAGGTGTCATTCTGGACATGTGTGGCGTTTTATATGACAGCGGGGACGGCGACGGGGTCGCCATTCCCGGTTCAATTGAAGCCGTGAAAAAGTGAGTGAATAAGTAGCGAGTCGTTTTAGTCGTTGTTGGAGATTTTAGCTGCGTGCACCTTCACTATATGGACCCAAAGTGCACGCGAAGTCGGTTATCCATTGTGTTGCTAACTTCTGGACTCTTGCAGTTCCCTTGCTAGACTCCCAAAGGGCGTAGTTAAACCAGTGCTGCATGTTTGAGCTGTCTTCTGTCTCAGCGTCACTGTGTGCTCCTGTCCCCCGTTTCAAAGGCTCAAGGCTTCTGACCTGCAGCTGCGCTTCTGCACCAATGAGACCCAGGCCGCCAGAGACACGTTTGTGGCCAAGCTTCAAAGACTGGGCTTTGACATCCTCGTGTCAGAGGTCTTCTCTCCTGCTCCTGCAGCTGTAGCTGTCCTTAAGGAGAGGTGTTTACGACCTCACCTGCTCGTGTATGATGGTAAAGACGTATGCACTTTGATTGTCTGTCTGACCTTCTACTTAGTGCTTTACAAATATATTAAATTGCCATGATATTGTTGTCCACTCAAAATAGAGTTTTCAGGGCACTTGTTAGTAGTTGAGCGGGTTCCAGGAATGCACTTACAGTAAGTTAGTGTTTAACTGAATTGTTATGATTTAGAATTAATTATTTAGAAACCCTTTGATCAGATATAATATTAGGAATAGCTTTGCAATATAAGATGCAGCAAAACACAATTTTTTACCAACAACATGAATGCCTCAGGCTGGGAAACAATACAACACCACAACTGGCTGTGGCTCTCAGCCTCAAGCCTACTGGCTCCTACAAAACATGTAAATCATGAAAAACGTCTTGCATTTGTAGTTTAATTTTCATTTATTCCCATACTAGCTGCCACACGTGTATTGTGTTCACCTGGTGGGATCCCATCGCAAGAGGGTTACACGTTTTATTTATTTTTTCCATTCAAAATAACTGCTTAGAACAACATTGTTGTTTCGAGTAATACCAGAGTATTTGAAGCAGCAGGACGGTGTATGTTGGATAGACATCACAAACTACTGCTGAATCTGTAATAAAGCAACATGTCACCCAGTGCATCATTTAGGCCCAGTGATGCATTATTCATAATTTTTGAGGAATAAACTCTGATTTTGGCTATACAGACAATTGTTTGTTTTGGTCTTCTCGTGGGATTCGTTGATGCCTATGAAAAAAATATAATATCATCAGACCCAATCCTGAAAAGTGTTCATGTTTACTCTCATGCAGGACTTCTCCCCGAGTTTGACAGTGTTGACAAGACCAACCCAAACTGTGTGGTGATTGGAGACGCAGCTGAAAAATTTACCTACCAGAACCTGAACGATGCATTCAGGGTCCTTACAGGGCTGGAGAAGCCAGTGCTGTTCTCTCTGGGCCAAGGGTAAGAGGGTATTTTACAAGTCAGTAGGCATTACTATATTGCTTTTTGTGAGTGATAATCACAATATGAAATGATCAACAAATATATGTGTGGCCTCTTCATAGGAAGTACTACAAAGAGACGGATGGTTTGAAACTAGATGTTGGGGTTTACATGAAGGCTCTGGAGGTACAGTAGGTGCTTTGTTTGCATTGATATATTTATTATGAAAAGCACTTTTGTACATGTGATGACTCATTTTTGTTAACTTTTTCTTCCCCTCCAGTATGCCTGTGATTTAAAGGCTGAAGTAGTTGGAAAGCCATCCCCAACTTTCTTCCAGAGTGTTCTCAATGACATGGGGCTTCAACCGCATGAGGTACGTAGCAACAGAAGGTATTATTATAATGCACATTTGAACGTCCACAGACTGAACGTTGAGTATGTTGCGCAGATTATTTTCAATATTAACCGTCTTTACTTTTACAAAATGTTTATTTGTCTTTCCCCCATTCACAGCATTTATTTTTCTCAGTGGGTGTCTGAACATGTGTTTAATGTCTGTCCCTGGTATCTACCCATCTTAGTGTATCCCAAGTGTAAATAATGCGCTACAGTCTCTCTAAGCTTATCTTTTTTTGTACTTGGCACTCTAAGAAAGCTGGGTTCATCTCAGCCAAAGCCTCACTCTGAGACAGATATAGCCACAGCTACATCTGTTGCTTCCAAAGCCTTCTGTTACTCCCCCATGCTTTAATGTAGAGTTGGTGATATTGACCAGTATCATTCCTCTCAGAAGGAATTACCAAACTCTTGAGATCACCATCTCTGATCAGAAGTTGTTTTCTTGTGGCAGAATAAGCGCCTAGAGCTCTCAACAGTGGAGAGGATAGCTGAGATGTTTATCAAAGAAACACGAGGAGAAGGGAGGGCAGGCTGAAATGTATCCGTCACTGTTGAAGGTTCAGTAGTAAGCAGGAACAATAGGAGAAATACGTGTGTGTGTGTGTGTGTGTGTGTATATGTATATATGTATATATGTGTGTATATGTATATATATATATATATATATATATATATATATATATATATATATATATATATATATATATATATATATATACGCACACACACACACACAGGTGCACTGGAGGCCATTGCCTGTGAGGGCCCTAACCCCCTAACCCTAACCCTGTGTGTGTATATAATCTATCTATATCACAATTTAAAAACCTCAACCCCTTTAGCAAACACAGGTTTATGCATGTATGGTTTTGTACAGTATGTGTTTTTATGGATGATTTTCTTTTTTGTTTATAAAATATATAATAAATATCATCTTCTTTTACATTTTTGTAACACCATTAGCATAAGAGCAGCTAAAAATATCTTCAACTAAATTATAATGTTTTACTTCAACGATGTTCTCCGGCAGGCACTGATGATTGGGGACGATCTGGTGAATGACGTGGGTGGGGCCCAACACTGCGGAATGAAAGGCGTACAAGTCAGGACTGGCAAATACAGGTCAGTGATGTCTTTTTCAATCTACTGAACATGACTTCTTATTGCATACCGCTGGCCAATAGGTGTCCCTTTGGTTGGTAAAACATCCATGTCAGAGTGTGCCCGGCTGAAGTATCCTTGAGTAAGAAACCAGCTCGATACATCTTGTTCTCTGGCTAAATCCGTGCTTTTATGCCTGGAGATGAAAATGAAAAGATTGCTTCATTACTAGGTGACATAAAGCCTCTCATAAATCATACTGCATAGCCATATCTTCAACCTCTATGTTCTTATCAAAGGTTTAGCTCTTTTGAAGAAAGAAATAAGTCTTCCTTTTCTACAGATCTTGAAGCTAGTCTGACCATACAGTAAATCAGAATACAAATCTATTCTGCTATTTGCCAGGAGAGGGTACCCTCACACCAGGATTGTGAATCAGCTTCCTCCATAACACACAGACTTCCAGTGAGCCAACCACCTCATTCTTGGCCATTCCAGATTTGTTTATTTGATTGAGAAGCCGCTGAAAATAGCTTTATTATCTCCACATGTTGGATGCTACTCGCCCACAGGGTTATAGGCACCCAAGGATTTATGATCCCAAATCCGAAGATTACTGGGGCGTCTTTCTCATGGTGTAATTACAGAAACATATGGTTGATTATTTTAGAAGATATATGTGGTAGTTATGGCTTGACAAAAAAAGAAAATTGACTGGGCGTAGGAGGTATGGAACTATGCATTATATTCAATTTATTTGATATTGCCCAAATCACAAATTTGCCTCAGAGGGCTTTTACAATCTGAAGTGGAGTAAAAGTGTAAAGTTGCTTTAAGTGTAAGTACTCACAGAACAGTAAAATAACATTTCCAATGTGGTTATGTTTTGGGTTTGGTTTGTTTGTGTGTTTGTCAGCAAGATTACGGTAAAAAATACACACATTATATTTCCCTTTGGTTCACATTGCCAGATGGGGCACGGCCTTGGCGCAGGTCTCCGCTCTCAGAGTGCCTCTCAAGTCACCATTTTGTTTGGCCATAAACCACCGATTAGTCTGAAGAGCACCATGCTTGATGACCTGCTCCACTGCTGCGTACTTGCATGCCGGTCTGGGGTCATGTGACCACAGAACGCTGAGTAATCTTGTTGAGCATCAGTTGGCTCTAATCCTGTACTAAGTGCACAGTCACTCGCTGTAAAACCTGTCTCCTCTGTGCAGTTATGGCTGAATGGCATATGTGGGTTTGTGTGTTTTTACTTTGATATGCTTGTGTGTATGTAGCTGACATGTACATGCAGGTCTGGGTCACCTACATATCTGTGTGGGTATGCAAGTCCAGAAGCGAACAGTAGGCCGTGTTTCTGTCTGCACAACCGTCGGAGACTGAACTCTTTCAAACACAGATTCTCTCTTTCTGCAGCTTGGGCAGAATGCATGTGGTTTATTACTTTGCAATCTTCTCCGAGCAGCTCAGTTCAGCTCCAGTGTGCTGACACACTCGACACTGTCTGATATAGTCAACTAAATGCAGGATTATATCACTGCTCATCCTTTTTCTTTTTTTTGAGAGCAGAGAGCAACTGGTTGAAATAAATGGTCTGTTTCTCCACTGAGGAACACATGTGGAATCTGTATTGTGTTCCCCGTTGTGTTTCAGCTGTGGCGGTTCAGATTTATGGACTGATTGGTGAATGGAGTTTATGTGTTGAAACACATGCGTACAGAAAGTTATTAGTTAAGTAGTTGAATAATGTGCACTGCACAGAAAAATGACACTATAGTGTTTATCAAGGCCAATGTTTCATTTCCAGGACTGGATTCAAGGTGTTAAAGTTGTGTGTGTGTGTGTGTGTGTGTGTGTGTGTGTGTGTGTGTGTGTGTGTGTGTGTGTGTGTGAGTGTGAGCAGATGACACTTTTTGTTGTGGATATTTGCTTCCGAAACACAGTTGCAGGAACTAAACTGTGTGCATCAAATTAGAATTTACGACTCCAGAGTGAGCTATAATTTACTAATTTAAAATAAACACCTCATGATTGGACCGTACGACATGCGTTCCCTGAGAACAAGAAGAGAAACAGTGACGGAGAGGGTGTTTCCGTGGGGCTGTGAGAGAGCAGCAGACGTGAGATTTAGCATTATTTAGCCAAACAGGCCCAATGAACCCAGGCTTTCTGGGAGCAGCTATAAACCCTCAGTCAGATCTGTGAAAACACAGCTGTTTCCAAGTCAACCAGATGCTGCGCAGGCCTCCAGTTCCCATCAGACTTGAAAAAAGACTGCTTCAAATACCCTCGGCCCCGTGACAAGGCAGGAAGGGAAAAAAAGATACAAATCACAGACAATCTAATCATATCAGTTTATTCTGAAAAGGTTTTGATTTGACTGTTATTCAGCCAGGACTGCATGTTGACCTCTTTATATTTATATATATATATATATATATATATATATATATATATATATATATATATATATATATATACACATACAGTACAAGTATGTTCTTGTGATGGTGAGTGGTGACGTGATATTACAGTACGCACCAGTAATGACTGTAGACTATAGACGTGTAAATAGGGGTAATTATAATCGAGGAGTGTTCTTCTAGCTGTCAACCTTCCCTTATTCTTAAATAATGAGCAAAGGTTAGCGCACTTCCCTCAGGGGAGCCAGAGAACCCTTTGCTCTTTAATGTAGAACAGGTTTGCAAAGAGGGGCCTGCACCAAAAAGTGGTTTGAAATTGGGGTTATGACGATCTGAGTGCTGATGTAATTTAGTTAGTCTAGTTTTGTCCATACCACAGAGTATCTCAAATCACAACTGTTAATTGCCAAGTACGTTACACATACAAGGAATTTGGTGAGGTGAATGGTCCAGAACTATACACAGTGCAATAGTACGAGACATTACTTAAAATATTAAAATGTACAATACATTTTTGGTAAACAAATACAGTCTGTTAAGACAAGTTTATTCTTAAAGTGTTATGTGTATATTGATAGAGAAAAGATGTGCATGGGTGTGTAACTGAAATAAATGGTCCTGGGGATGTAAAGTGTCAGTGGGGGTCCTGGGCTTTATTGATGAACCCAACTGCAGACGTCCAGGGTGAGAGGTGTCGGCTCCAATTTTTCTTGCCCGTCTCAGCGTCCTGGAGGCGAACAAGTCTTGGCAGGTTGCAGCCCATCACCCTCTCAGGGTAAAATCATTGCGATCTGTACCAAATGCTTCGATGGGTTCTCTGTCTTGTGGGGGGCTTAATCTTCACACCAATATTTCCTGATTTATATTGTTTGATAACTTTGATAAACCTCTACCTTGCAAGAAAAGGTTTTGGACTGCTGTTGGTTATAACCATAGACTTTATCAAATTTGGACGCAGTCGTTGTGAAATCCCCCATATATTTCTGAAGAGCCGGTGTGAAGCTCAAAGTGGGTGGCTCCCGCCATCGCCATCTTGGCAGCGACGTCACACATCAAGGATGTTGAAGAGAACTAAATATAGCATTGGAGGCGAGGCCCCGTCCATACCTGTGAAAGTAGCGCATGAAACAAAACAAGTACCTTTTTTAAAATACCCAGATCTTCTGACTCTCTTCCATATCCATCGGGGCCTTGGAGCAAACACACTAGCGTTTCCATTAACCCCGCCTCCCAGCCGTTGGCCAGCCTCATGCTCCAGGGTCATCACATGAGCGGAAGAAAGCAAATAACTCTGGATTCGGCTGTAGTGCATTTTACAACTTTTACGACCTCAAGATTTAAATAACGTCTCTTTTCCAGTGACTTTCTTTTTCTGTGGTCCCTTAGGGGCATTAGAACAAGCTGTTGCACAATAGGGACCTATCACCTCATAGAGATGATATGTCAAATAGCTGTTAAGTACCTGTTTGCCACAGCTACTTAACAAAGCTAACAACAGCTCTACTTATGTTGTATTACTATGTCATGATAGCTTTGAAGCTTAATAAAAGCGGGTTCACGTCATACTGTTTCTTCATGCACTATTTATGAATCGCTTTAATTCCTATAGGTAGTTGACACAATTATTTTCTGAACCTTTTGGTCTCCCTGTGATAATTAAAGAAGTTGGATTTAAAGCATTTTCTTGAAACATGCACCCTCAGTATTGGCATTTGTAATTCTGACGGGGAAAACACTGTCGTGATGTGTCACACACAGTATTGATGGGTATTTTGAACGAGGGCCAGAGAGTTAGAGGAAGCCCTCACTCGGATTCCCGTTGGAATCTGGCAGAGTGCACGAAAACATTTTCACACAGCAGCAACATCTTCTAAACGGTTTACATTGTAAACCTCTCTCCCTGTGGCCAACGCTTGACTGCTAATGCGAGTGTTGGGGAAACTGTTTTCCTAGCAGGCCGAGCCAGACCAAACGTCTCCAGAGGGAACTAGTCCCTGATGGTGCACACTAAGAACCAGTTTACCAGAACCGCACCCTGGTTCGTGCCCTTTCTGTCTGCGGCCGTCCCTAAAGGACGCAACACAGGAAGCCAGATTATTTTTTCCTTTTAGCGTTTCTTCTGTGCTGTGAGAGTTGCACTCACACCTGCCAACGTCGGCATGTTTGTTCGAGAACATGCCAAGATTAGTTTAATGCGGCATGCATGCCACATTGTTTCCATCATTGCAAAATCCCTCCGTTTCTATTCTTGTAGTCGCACCGAATAAATGTAGACTGATCTTAAATGAGCCATTTCATATAGTGTTCGTTAACAAGTGCAATCAAAGACAAACAAACAGTAGCTCTCTTTTAATTAGACTGAATTGATTGCACTTGTGTTAATATTTGTTCTCCTTCAGCTGTAACTGGCAGCAGTGGTGCATTTGTGGCTGTTTTGCTACTGGTTTGTTGACACTTAATTTCCCTTGCTGGGAGATATTGTAGTATCATTCCTGATATAAATTACAACTAGGAGGTAATGTAATCATGGTCTGAGCAATACAATTGGAATGTGGCCTACAAATGTATGCATGATTTGTGTTGGCATTCAACTCAAAAGTGTGACAATAAAAAGATTAGACTGATGAAAGGTGTGTTGTGTCGATGTGTGTTATGACTGCTGTTAACTGCGTAACATGCAGTTTTACCTACAGCGATTAGCACACACCTTATCACTGCAGCTGTTGTACTTGGTGCACAATACTTCACGTGTGGGTTTTTTGCCCGAGTAACAAGAGTTAGAACACACAGTTCTCACCAGATGGTCGGTATGCAAATATTCATAGCTATCACTGTAACTGCTACTCCTGTAATCATAGTTATCAGAACCAGCAGGCCTGAGGCGGATGTGGAACGATGTAAAAAAAAAGGATGTTCTGTGACCTGTTAAGTCTTCTTTATAGACATCAGGCAGTGGTGTTGGATCCGTTTCATGCGAGAGTGTGTGAGAGGAGGCACTGAACTCCTAACATCTTCATCATCATCATCTCAGACTTCCTGGCACCACTGACCTGTAAAATTGTCTCCCATCAATCCATTTCAGGAATAAGTCTCCATCCGCTTGGGCCGAGTCCCTCATAGCAGCACAGACTGGGCAGACTGTTTGAGTGGCACATAACCTGTGATTAGTGGGGAGAGCCAGAGCAGATTTCCACTGGTTCCTGTAATGAAGTCATGCAAATTAAGCCATTATCAGTGCAGCGACTAGACGAAAGCCCTGCTCATTAGGAAAGCAAATGGCTCATCAGCCTGAGCTAACAGATTAAGAGTGAGTTACAGCTTCACAGTCGAAAGATCTTTGTTATTATTAATAACATATAGCGGTCAGGATGTTTGTAATAAATCTTTAATTATTAGCACTATTGTTTCAAAATAGGTTGTAATCTCACTTCTGAAGTGGCCACAAACTCAAAATGTGCTGGATTCATTCTAGCAAGATGTACAGTTATGCCTTAACATAAATTAAACGGTGCAGAAAAACACATGATCTGGAGGTTTTGGTTTTAAAACTGAGCCAAAAACCCTTTTTAAATGTGTTGTACCACAATGGTAATATATCTGGAATACAGTGCAGATATGCCACATTTAAATTTTGTAGTGCATGCTCTTGAAATTGATTATTTATTGCAGGTACAACGTCTGTCTTTATCTTCTATTCCAGTGTCTATGTGTTCGTGCTGGCCTTCTTATCTTGTTTGCACACTATTTGTAACATGTAATACGTGTTTGTGTGTGTGTGGGGGTGGGATTGGTTCCGTGTGCACAGGGCGCTTATGCAAAAGAGAGTTAACAACTCTCCAATCTAAATACATCTACGGTTGAATGACTGGCGAGTGAAGGGGTTCATGAAAAAGTGTGAACATTTCACCGCGCTGTGTGTCAACAGAAAGGTGAAGCTCTCCCCCTCTGACATCAGCGGCCTATCGTATCGCCGCTCTCGTGAATCAAACAGACATTAGACTGAACGCAGCACAGCAGTGTTGGGTTTATGGACCGGCTTTGTCCTTTGCAGATCTGTGACACTGAACCTTGGCAGGGGTGACCGTGCATGGCTGTGGTTGCAGCCTAATCCCCTTTTATAAACTGAGTGCTGTCCCTGGGATGGCTCTCAGGTACAGACTGTATTTCAGCCTAGTTTATCTTTCAGTCATCTACTGGTGTCCTATAGCCTCAATGGCTATGATAATGTACATGGTTTCAAGTGTGTGCCCGTCAGACAGGGAGTGTTTCTCTTTAACGTATGTGACTTATATATGTCAAGGCCTTGTTGGTATGTGTTAACCATTATAACATCCTTTTTTTTGTAGAGCTAGATGTAATGTGTGGTTGTCTGAACAGGTTTTGCTTGATTTGTACTTTCGTTGTACTTTTTCCTCCGTCTTGACCTTTTGTGAACTGTTCTCTGTAAACGAGCGTGCAGGCATTTTATAGCATCTAGTACGACAGCACAGTCCCACACCCTGTCCTGTTAACCGCTGTTAGCACATTAGTTTTGTCTGTGTGGGAAGGAAGTGAAGTTATCTCATTTCACTCCTCTCCGCTGAGGGTGTGAGCTGTGAGCGTAAAAGCTTGTCAACTTGACAGCGACAGCATTTCTGAACGTGTCATCGAGGTCGGTTTGCCTCTGCGCCAACTCCGAGACCCTTTAACTCTAATCCAGTGAATCGTACTATGTGCAGAATTATGGCCTTTCGAACTGAAGCAGAATATGCAGGGGCCGTTCTTTTGTGTCCAGGTCCCTCCAGATCATCCAAGGATCTGAAATCAAGAGCACTGGGGACCAGTTGGGTTTTGTTTGTTCTGTGGCAAACCGGCAGATTTGCTTTTGGAACAGTGTTTGTTTTGCTGCTGTTTCCAAGGTAAAACACTGATGGCCCAGAGCAACAGAGACTATTCATACAGTATACATGATCATCCCAACCTCCTTTTGTCAGTCAGCAGCAGCGCCTGTCAGGATATTTGCATGGCAGAATAGGAAAATGCATGTCGCATATGGTTTCTATTTCCACTGCTGGGCTTCCCTCCTTTTTAACCGATAACACATGAAAGCTGGGTTCTGGTTTCGTTCCTGGCTACATGCTTCCCACATTTTCCTTTTCTTGTCCACGAGTGGTGGGTGGGTTGTTCTTTTCAACACCTTTTGCAGTGCTCCAGGGTTGCAGAAATGATCATTTTCACAATGAATAAACTTAAGTTCATATTCAAATAAAGAAAATATTTGTTCTTACATTTTCTCGACCATAAAGTTATAGGCTAGATTATATCCATTTTGTCTTTAAAGCCAGCATTTACCACTCGTCTAGGCTATGTTTTCATCCCATTCCATTGGATCAGAATCTGTAGCTTTTGTAAGGAATGTAAACACAATCAATTCTGGGAATGATTTCCTCATTTAGACAACACTCTGGCTTGAGATCCAACACTGCTTTGTCTTTTTGGGCCCTTTGTCTCTCTGTTTGTTCCCTACGGTTTGCGTTTGTATTTCTATGCTTTTAATAGAACATTTCAGTGAAAACACGAGTGACACTGTGTTCACTGCCTGTAGGCTTGCTTGCTATTGTTCACAGAGGGTGGCATGTGTAATCAACCTGCATCTGCAGCAGTTGCAATGGATTCAAATGGTCAATGACCAAGACTTGTGGCAAAAGAGTCCAAAATGTCCATAGTTTCCACCACTGCAGCACAATCTAGTTCTCACTGTGTTTAGCCAAATATAAAAGCCGACACATCTAACCAAATATGGCAAAGCACAGCTATATTTAGGTTTGTCGCTAGCATGGTTATTCCTTTCATCCCATATAATAAATGTTAAACATAATTGCGTGCCAAGATAAACAGCTAGTATATGAGTATTTGGAATGAACCTAGCATCTCATTACTGGGTCACTGTTGACATCCATTGTAACTCCTGTGAACCCAGGTTGATAAAGGTTGCTTCCTTTTGCAATGTTGCAAGTTACAAGACCTGTTAAGCCCACAGGAAGGTAGTATTTGCTACACAGAACATAGGTTTTTCAGTGGAGTACTTTTGTCTTGTTCATTATAACAGATAAGAGGTCATCTGAGGTCAGCAGATCACACGTTACCGAGAGACCACTCTGAGCAAAGTACAACAACGCTACAATGAGGGAGGAAAGTGAGACTCGTCCCCAGCAAACGCTACTGTTTCGTTCAGGCTGTGTTTTGAACCTTCTGTTTGGATCAGCTGGAAGCGAGGTAAGAGTTTAACAGGGCACCACAGATTCAGTACAGATTCGAGATGGATGTGGCAGAGGCATGACAAAGCGGTTAAAGAGCTTGATGAGACTCCAGTGGGTGCCCGAGCCTGGCCTATCATCTCTCACCACCCCGGGGTGACAGCTTCCCCTGCCTGCAGGCTCCGCTAAAGCCTGCCGTGCGTTATAAGTCAATGAGATATTAATAATTAACCAGAGCTTTTTTCACAGTTAGACTAGACTCCCACGCCGAGACAAAGGAGCCGGCCAGGCCTCGGCCACTGAGCCCCTCGACGGTACTTTTCCACCCTTGAGAGGGAGAGAGAAAGAGAGAAAGACAGAAGAGTGGGAGAGAATCGGAGAGCTAAAGCTCACAGATGGCAGACTGAAACATAGCACTGCCTTTTAAATACATGAACACAGGGCCCTTAGTTGTTTCAATGGGGATCCAATCCCTCTTGCAATTACCAATAGACAGGCTGCTTGGCTGGGGGGACTTGGGTACTTGCCCACTTTCTGCTGGAGCCCTTTTTTCCCGTAATGGGTGTGTGTGCGTGTGCGCGTGTGCGTGTTTGTGGTTGCACATGTGTGTCTGCATTTGTTGTAGCAGAAGCAGGTGACTCAGCAGCCTCTTGCTGCGTTCAAAACACTCATACACAGTGAGATATAGACATACAGACACACACAAACGAAGGTTTAGCAAGTCATCAGCCGCACCGCTAATAATAACAAGCTGTTGAAAAGAGTGCGGTTAGATCTGGGTCACATAAAACTCTGCATATTGAGCACAATGCTGACAGGACAGCTGTGAAACAATGGAGGGAGTTTACTCTTGTAAGAATTTGGTCCAATAAACAAGAACTATTCTCGTCAGGAGAAACTGTTTATAGCTTTTTGATGACTTTATTAATGGTAAAATACTAACTTTTATTTGTTTTTGTTTTTTTGCATTGATTTACTCTACTCTCAAAGGATGTTGCAACAAAAGACCCTTTCCAAGAGAAGTCCATGAATTTAGCATTGCACTTCTATAATATTGTTAAAAAATTATTAAATTCGATTCAGCAGAACCAGAGTGTCTTTTTCTGTTCCATGTGTTATCTTTGTCAAAATACGGGGTCTGTTTTACCTCCCAATTTTACTTTATCCCCAACAATTTGGTCCAATATTCAGGTGTGTTATGCTAGTAGCGGCTAATGTTGCCTCTGGCAAAGATGAGGATCAGGCGATGGGGGCCTTTCATTAACCGTTCAGAAAACCAAGTTTAATGCATTTCCTTTCCAGCCACTGGTTTCCATTCATTTCTTTACAATGGGAAATCAGTCGGCAAACTTTTTTAATTTAGTCATTTAGCTGCAGGCTCTTTCCTCACTTTTTCATATGCATCACAGTTGGGTGTAGTCACAATAACCACAAACCAGACCACACCTTACAGAAATCAGCGCAGAATGACCCTCCATACAGGATTCAGTGTTACTCTTCAAAGGACCACACCGGTGGTAATTTATTTGTATTATTAAATAAATTGTGCAGCCCTAGTAAAATACCCATCAACTAGAGTCAGTTGTAACACATTAACATGTTGCACTTGAGATTGTGTGAACATTAGTTAGCAATTGAACAGAGAAGAATAAAGGGTTTGCTAAAGGCAATAGATGAAATAGATAGCTAAGAATATGGATTAACAATTAACAACAATTTAAGTTAAATCAATGGCTGAGCAAATGCTTAAGAAATTCTATCACTGCAACAGCCATTTGGCATTTTGATAATGTAGACAAGATTTGTAGTTAAGGAGATGCAACCTGAAAAGCATTATGCTTTTTTTGTGTCTCCAAGAGGCAGAAAGCAAAGGTTTACGGATTACGTCCTGTTCGTTTAGCCCCAGATGTTTTTGTGGTTGGGAAGAATGGAAGCTTTCCAGTGGGTGGTTTTGACAGTTCAGGATACTCTCTCTGTGTGTTGTAAACCCTTAAAGTCTGAAGCCACAAACGGGCCTTTGAAGAAGTGATTTTCGGCAAAATGTCCTCACCTTGAAGGTGTCAAAGTCAAATTGGTCCTCACAAAGATAGATTGACAAGCGCACAAACACACACTCACAAGTGTCACTGGTTTTCACAAGAGCTTTTTAGAGAGCGTTTTCTTCACGCTGCAAGCGGGGAATCCCCTTTGTGTCCTGCTCGATTGGAAAGAACCGTTAATCTGTGTAAAGTATGAAAAGCGTACTGCAGCTGTTTGCTGATCATGACTGAACATTATACAGCCTTTGGTACAGTGAAGCGATAACGATTGCTGCAAGGCTACAAATTCAGCAGAGAATGTAGAGGCTCCAGCTTTGCATCTGTCATGTCTGTTGCCATAACATGCACGTAAAATGGTGGTTTCCCCCCAGTTCAGTTGGGCGCTTGCAGCTGTGTTACCTCAAGGGAGTTATCTTGTGTCTTGTTGCACTTCTGTAAATATCAGGTAATGGAGAAAGCGAGACCAAAAGCAGGAGTGACGAAAAACCCGGATGGAACATCTCAACTGACTGGCGTTGTCTTATTTTTCTCTTCCACTCTTTCTGATAGGCCTCGTTTCAAGAGGTGCAGGGGTGCTGATTTCCTGTCAAGGTTTGTTAGTGGGGTTTTAATTTTAGTTTAATTTATCTCCTGTGACCTTTTTTTATTTAAGTCGATCTCTGAGTACATTCTCACCAAAGCAGCAGAAAATACATGCAGTTACACATTCACACATTCTCTTCCCCTCAGGGTCGGGAGAGGAAGCTTTGTCTTGTGTTGGTATCTTATGTCGCCCACAAGGCTTGGCTGAACATAAAGGCTATAGTAATGGTGAGGTTGTGTACTCCCTCGGGTTATGGTTATATAGTCTGCTTTAGTGTGAGAACAGGCAGTGTTGTGGCTGAAGGTACTTTTCCTCGTGGGGTATGAAAAAACGCACACCAGCACAAAGAACTGGCTTGAGTGTTTTTTTTTTTCTTCTTTTTTTCGTCTCTCGCTGCCAGGCGGACTCTTCCCTCAGCGTTGTCGTAGCTCTCATGAATGTGATTCCTCGCTTCAAAGCCAGGTGACGGCACACATTACAAAATGTGTTGCAGTTAGTTTGCATATGGGGCTATGAGGATTATACACAGGAAATAACATCATGAAAAACTCACATCGTAGGTCTTAATCAGGTCTGTTAGGAAGCTGAACTCTCTGCCTCACCACACCCACATCTAGACTCATGTCCACTGCTATAACGCACACTTATATAGTTTGCTAATTTATGTTGTTTATATGATGTTCTATTTTTAACTGTTTTTGCACTATCCACTTTGTCAGACAGAAGAGAAACACAATTTCAGATCTTCTGTATGTTTGCACAAATAGAAGAAGTGACGAATAAAACTGACTCGACTGAAACTTTGACTTTGAATAATTGCGTTAATAAGTTGCGAGTTGTCAGTGTCCTCTCCCTGTCGTATCTTCCACTTGTTATCACTGTTCCATTTCTTTTAAGCAGTTTGACAGAGCTTTGCATGTTCTGTGGTAACTTTTAACGGTTTCCTTTTACACATTAAAGACTTACTTTCATTTTAACCAACGCACCTGCAATTGGGGAGGTGGGGGGGATTTGGCCTTCTTTGAGCTCTGCTGCTCCGATTGTTGCTTTCAGACTTGGCGGTACTCATTTTGACCTTTTCTACTAACAAATACTAACCTCAGTCTAATAAGAACCATCTTTGTAGCAGTGTTTCTAATTTAATGTTACCTTTTGAGTTTAATCAATTTTCCATAGTTTTTTTTTTTCCAGTGTTGTCTACCTGACCTACAATGCCGAAAACAGGCATTCAAAGTTTGATTTCAAAGCTTTAGCATTTCTTAAAAACAAGATATTTCTGTGTGTTTAAAATCCAGCTAGCTGCTGGGAATCTGACTGTTTCCAGCCAAGTGTTCCCAACGTTTGCAGTATTTGTCACGGTCTTCAGCGTTGTGTACTCTTGGCTGAGGTTGAACTTTTCATCTCTACCCTCATGTAGGCCTTATCTGATTTATCTGCACTGTGTCAGGCGAAAGGCATACTCTGCAAAGGTGAGGAGGTTAAGAGAGAAGTGTAAATCGACATCTGGTCTATGCGACAGTTTTGCTTCCCCGTGTGTGCCCGCCTGCATCTCTGTGTGTGCTGGTGTGTTAAGCATTAACTGATGAGCAGGTTGTCGTGCCTTTCACCTCACGGTCAGCTACCCTGACAATGTAATGAAGAGGAAGCTGCCCTCTATCCCAATGTTAGACAACCCCCATCTCCGTCATTTCTGTATCCCAACTATCGTACCCAGACTCTATCGGCCTTTGACACACAGCTGACTTCACATACACTCGCTGTATGAGTCATTCATTCATATCCACTTTCATTTCATGGAGGCACGGCCTGTCCTTATAAAAATGGATCTCCATGTTTTATAGAGCCATGTATCAAGTTATATTTCTACCCTTATGACACTCTAAGCTTCTATAAACTTATATTGCCTGAAGTACACGATGCCCATTTCTCAAACTGTTTAATCCACTGTCATGTCATCGCTGATGTTGGGGATCAGGGTTGTACAGTATGTAGATGTTTTTAAAGCACATGGAATAATTATTCCGATTTACTTGTTGACTGATGTGACAGAGTTAGAGATCAAGTTTAAGGCTTTACCCAATGTTCATTTTCAAGGTTCAAGGTTTTTATTTGGCCCTTTGTGCCTAGAGTAGACCAACAGTCCAGACTCATTGGAATTTTTTGCGCAGGGCTTTATCAGTCTTTCATTCTTTTTTTCCGACTGATCGACTCGTTTAACTTATAAGATGTGAAGAAATAGTGAAATATGGCCGTTTGTTCCAGTTCCAAGATCCCAACTAATGTCTTGGAATTGTTTTTGTCAGCCCACTAGTCGAAAACCCAAACCGTGGGCTCAATTACCAACATTCTGGTGGAGCACTTCTGTCTTGCAGCATAGTGGCAGCTGTGTTGAACTAAACTCTTGGCTGCTTCCCACCTCATTCCTCGTAGAGGACATCACCCATAGGTGAAGGCAAGCCCATCTCTTCTCGTGTATCGATATGGCATTGGCCTGAAGTACGCACAGCGAGTCGCACATTACCTCATCTGTAACACTAGCTGCATTGTGCTGAATTTTGCATGGTCACATTGCCCTGGTTACTCCTTCATTATTCATGGCAACGCAAAATGAATACACGCATGCATATCCAAAGGGAGATTTAAAGGGGCATCGGGTTGGAGAGGCGGTGTGGTCGACGCCGTGTGCTTCGCTGCTTGAAACGTAAGAGCCATGGGACTAACTTGCTCGCGTGTTCATGCCTATACGTGCGTGTGTGTGAACGCCATCAGTCCCAGGGCAAAAAAGGGTGTGGTAGTAATCCAGCACAGGAGACATAACACCCGAACCATTAGCGGACCAGCTCACATAACCCCAGCGCTGGTGGCTGACAGACGTGTGTAAACACATGGCACCGCTTCCCAGTGTTCACCGTGGCTTCAGCATTCATGCCCTCTCCTCACACCCCCCGCCAGACACTTCTTTCTGACGCCACACTTGGGCGGCTCACAAATGTTTGCCACGGTCCTCTGCAAGCCCTGAGAGGGCAGGATTAATGGTGGTGTGTGTGTGTGTGTGTGTGCCGCACACCCAGGGCCAGACAAAGCCTCCCCATCTGGAGCTCCAACCCGTGACTGGGGAACAGAGGCAGCACACAGAGCCTGGTCGAGGCCGCCCGGGGAGGAGGGGGAATCTATAGGCACCACTTAATAAATGAGCAGGAGTCCTGGGCAGTCCTGTAGATGAATGAAGGGGGCGTCGCCGTCTTTTGATGTGATGGGGAGAAAAAAGGTTCCTGCATGCCGGCCTGGGCCTGGTGCAGCGCCGAATGGATCGCATTTCCTCTACCAGCTGATTAAACAGCCATATCTACATCCATCACTGGGCCCTGATCCAAACAATGGCAGCGGCCGGGGGGGGGGGTTGGGGGGGGAGAGATAGGCAAGGCGACATCGTGCCTCCTACAGATTTTTCTCTTTAAGAAACCAGATGGAGACAAAATTGTGATGACCGCGTTGGCCAATTGTTGCTGATGTTTTTGGCCTGTGACCTTTTTATGTTTTTTTTTTTTTTGTTTTTTTATGGCAATCAATCCAATAGTTGTTGAGGTTTTTCCAGATATGACCAAAGTGGTGGACAGACAGACGGACATGCCTTTTATCATGGCAAAAAAGAAATACAAGTTTGGAGAAACCGTTTTTTTTTTTTTTTTCTTTCTTACTGTCAACAGTATCTTGCAACTGCATCCTTTCTGGGTCCCGCCCCCAGGAGGGAAACTACCAGCCTATGTCTCCAAATTATTCTCTTGGTTTTATGTTGAGAAACTGGGTATTTTTGGAATTAGTAGTTCTCATTAAATTACCCAGTTGGTCTGTAGTTGCCTGTAGATATATTATTAAAGTCTGGAACATTGTGTGACAGCTGATGATAGAGACAAAAAACATGCTCTACCCTGCAGCGGCTTAAGCAGCTGCACAGACACTTTTCAGTGTGAAGATGTCAACGCAGCAAAAGAAAACGCACTTAATTTTTAGTACGTTGTTGTTGAATCATAAGTTAGCTCTTATGATCACTCTGATAGGACAAAGACATGATTTATTACCAAAACCTTCCCCTCAAGCGTAAACAAGACTGCCTAGAATAATTCAGCTTGGCTCTGTTCAAGCTTTGCCTTTCCCCGAGTCTTCTCAGACCCTCATGTCCTGCTCTGTTCCAGTTTGCACATTCGGTATTGTCAATGTGGCTGATAGCGTCAAACTGTTAGTCCTGTTTTGTTTACCAAGACTGTTTACCCATGCTGCATGTCCTCAAGCGTGTGTTTTTGCTTCTCCCCCCTCAGGCCCACCGACGAGAGGCACTCGACGGTGACGGCTGACGGCACTGTGGACAACCTGGCTCAGGCCGTGGAAACGATCCTCAATCAAAGGCTCTGAGTACAAGGAAGCAGAAACTGGAATCTCTCCACTTACCGTGACCCTGTGTGATATAGGCTAATGTCTGGTAGTATTTACGTATAACTCTTGAGTGATGTTATCAGAAGGAAGTGTGTACTGCGTTGAGGTATTTCAAGTAAGATGTCACAACAGTAAGAAACAAAATCCAAATGCTGTGTAACCTGTAACTGGGTGTTTCCCATATGTGAAGGTTTAATTAATGAGATGTGACAACCATCTGATGCTTCACACATGTGACACAAACTATAATTAAATATATGCAAAACTATTACCCAAGTCTATAAGAGATGAGCGTAACGCCGGAGGGACACACTCTGCGTTTGTCGGTACGTGATTGGCATTAGATGCCTCAAGACGCCGATGTGCCTGTAATCAGCTGCTGACTGAACACACAGCATTGCTTTACCCTCCTAAATGTCAGACTCCCCGCTAATGTGTCACACTGACACGCTATATGAAGACCGTTTGTAGTCTAACTGGAAAAGCACCCTTGGCATGCAGCCGTAGTGTATTTTAACGTTGATTAATTTAGTGTCTGGTTATATGAAGGTGATGTTGCTGTCGCTCACTCCCTTACAATAAACCAAGGTGTGCCAGTAATGCACGTTTTGTGTCAATAAAACTATTTTTATTTTATAGCTGTTAAACATTTGTCTCCCTAAATTTTTCAATTTGTCTGAGGAATTGTTTTATTTATAGCCGGGATCAAGGTCTCAAAGCACTGGGGAAAACGTTGCCTCGGCTCTGGTATGAACTGGAATCAGAGCGACGTTTGTTTTACAAGAACAGGTCGCTGGAAATGGGAAGTGCGCTGGTCTTGGAGATGATGAATGCAGAACCTGGCCGAGTGTGATGAATCACACTGATGCTTGAGCTCATGTCCCCCCCACCCCTCTGTAAACAAAAACGAAATGAGCGCTCCATCATCTGAGTGAAGAATCGCAAATCTGCAACTGCTTATCATCATTTACTTGACTGTAAGCCGCCTCTGCCGGGGGATCGCGCCGTCATCGTTGCATTGTTAATTGCCGCTCATTAGACGTAGTGCTTTTCACTCTCACAATATGCTTTCACAATATGACGAGGGGAAAAGAGTTGGTTATTGGGCTTTTGTGTGCCAGCTGGATCATAGAGGCCTCTGGAAGTGGGGCGTAAAACAAATGCTTCTCCATCGCTGCCCCTAAGGTTTCAGTGCACCAAATGGATTCAACAAGAACAAAAGCCCATTGCCAAGTAATTCATTGAGGTCTTTCTGGTTCACTTCACCATTCGCTGACACAAGCTTGAATGTTATTGGGCAATTAAAGGTAATGAAATGCTACAAAGTATTATGAAACTGTGCCCGAGCTGGGCGTACCAAATATTAATGTACATGGCAAAGTACTAGCATCTGGTACCCAGTTTCCTAACAACTTACACATGTTTGACTTAGTGTTTTGACCATTATGTTACCGCCCACTGGCCTTGTGCGCAACTATTAAACTAATATTTGACTACTTTCTAATGAATTCACTTGGCTTTAACCAAGTTCCAGTTCATGGAAGTGCTGTTTCAAAGAATTCTAAAGGATGTAGGCCACAACAACACCTCTTGGTTCGCGCGCCCCAAAGCTAGCTGGTTGATAACCAAACCAGTTCCATGCTGGCTTAAGGTCATCCACCCATTTCACACAAGTTACACATTGGCAGCAGTTTACCTCTGCAGGCTGGTTTGATAGGGAAACAGTCCTAAAGTCCTCCTAGAGTGCAGTGCATTGATTCCCTAGCTGTGACCGCAGACTGTGAAGCAAGATTACCTTTCAAATAATAGAGATGACCTCATTTCTGGAGGCATGTCTGGGCATGTTTGACCTCACTGCCACAGGACAGTATCGACAGACATAATAAGTTGAAGTTGTTTGTTGTGGTGTGTTTCCAGTTGGAAGCGATTGGCACATCGGTTTGTCGTCTTTGGACCTTTTTTTTTTTTTTTTTTTTACATCAGTATAGTGTTTCGTGGTGTTTTTTTTCGCACAGTATTGTACGTACTGCATTAAGTGTACATACTCGTGTAATTTGTAAACATGTTAGTCGTGAAATGAGTAGGCACTTACTGTATTTGCAGAAAAGTTACAGAAAATAAGTTGAATCACTGATTAATTGCTTTAGCTGCAAAACCAATGTCCCATGAGCCTCAGCTGTATTAACATTCACCCCTAGTTTTAAGGACTAAAACATTTATTCCAATAGAGTTGTGAACTTGCCATTTTTCAAACTCATTTTTCCTGCAAATGTTCTTGATCCGCAGCATACTTCAGCTTGATGTTTATCTCTAAATATCAGCTTCTGCAGTCCTACCAGAACAGGATTATTGACTGATTATGACTGATATGTCTGCGAGAGTGTCTCCACCCTTACCTCCCTCTTCTCCCTGTACAACCTCAGGCCATTAAGCTCATGATCTCATTGTATGTTACTGACTCATCAGGGATGCAAAGCCCCGTAGCATGTCTGTCAGGAGCAGACGGACACATGCTACAGGAGGGGGGGAGGGGGTAGAGGAGGTAGAGGGGGCAATCTCCAGCATCCAGTGCTAACTTTCTCCTGGGGGCCTCATTTGCACAAAGTCCGGTTTGTAACCAAATCCAGCAACGGTGTGATTTGTTTTTAAATGTGTCATTGACGGGATAAGTGACTTCCACTCACTCTGAAACTTTATATTTGGTTAGAATGATTTTGAAATCCAATCTCTAAAATGTGTGTGTGTGTGTGTGTGCCAACATCATATGCGTTTTTGTGTCATCGGTTTGGGTTAGGCTCCTCTTACACGGCACACACACTGCTGCTCTTGTAGCGCACCTGCATGTAACCCACCTAAACAACAGCCAGCTGTGTGTCACCTTGAACTTTCATCGCCTCTCATTTGGCACTTCCCGTTTGACAGGAAGCGGCGGGTCAGCTGACCAGACAACGCCGCGCACCTGCAGCCCCGAATGCACCGTTATCTGTGGAAAAATGCACTTGTTTTGACAGCAGACACTTATTTGTCCCCTCCCTTCTGTGGAGCACTGGTCCATGTGGAGGCCTGTTGCTCTTCCTCGCCAAGCCACATGGTTTCCCCACATTTCATCACCCCCTCCCTCGTGGGCAGACATGCCAACAGCACTGTGTGGCGTGGGAGGACTCTGAAAAAAAGGCCTGAATTTCCCCTCTCTGAGTGTTTACAGGCAATCTAAGAAGCGTCTCAGTTCATACACAAAGCAGTCTGTACTCCAACATGGCCGCAGCCGTCACAGGACACGACCCCTGCTCAGCTGCCCGCTAAAGCGTCAGAGGCCTGGCTCTCCTGACGCTAAGCATGACCCTGTGATGTCATGCCCGCGCCTGTGCGCGTGTATAATCCAGGAGAAAGCGTGGTCGTATGTCACCATGCAGCGTAAACGAACCGTCGTGCCCAACAAAAGGTCTGAAGGCTTCCAGCTGACCTCGGGTTTAAAGCTGTCTGACTCGGCAGGGGCTCTCTCTCCTGTGAACGTGTCCAGTTACCTTTTGTAAAAGCCCAAGCTTTCAACGCTCCATTTAGATCCTACAGTCATCTTGCTGGAGGGGCAACTATTTGACTTGAGAAGGCGTGTATGGCCTTGATGCATCTCTGCAGACTATTGCTGCTCAGACGTAACACTGACTGAACTTTTAAAAGATCATCTTGCGGTCTTGCATGAAAGTCTGTGGGTGAGATTCAACGCGATAACTCCCTCCACATACGGAAGTGTATTGATTCAGTGCATGCAGACAGAAAAAAAATGGACTTTTTGTTAATTTAGAGCTCAATTAAGGTTTGCACTTCCAGTATTCAGCTCCTGTTTTGTTAGAAACGCGTCAGACAACACTTGCACTGCAACTGAAAATGTTTTGTGGCCGGGTGCTAGCTAAATTGTTTTTCCCTCCCCAACCACATTTGAGCTGCCAAGCGGGGGAAGGCACCAAACCTGGAAACTAGCGCCAAGATTCAGTTTCATGTCACATACGGTTTCATTTTATTTTATTAGAAATGTTCAACTCCTGAAAAAGACTTGTTTTCCAAAATTCTATTTGCTGTTTGTGCATGATTTGATTAAATGTAGTGAAATAGAACATTTATCTTACTTTTTGCAGGAATTTGAAACTACTGGTAACTTAAATATTGAATATAGCTTTTTAATTGTTGACATATAGACGACGAACAAATTATGCACCTGAAACCTCTGACATAAAACTCCCTCGTGAGCACTGTGGGCCATCTGCTGCTTAAAAAACGTGTGATGTGACTCGTCATTAGAGCAGATAGGACCGTGCATAACCTCCAAGATTACCACCCTGTTGCGTCAGGGCTGGTGGGGGTTGTGTGGACGAGTGTAGTGCAGAACATCGGCCTGACATGCCCCTCTTGTTGCACTCCTATCTCCTCTCGGAACACAGCCTCCTTTCATTTCTGTCAATCCACTGATTAAAGGCCGGCGTCCCTTGTAGTCCCTCGGCGTCCCTCGGCATGTCAGTCTGCCCCACAGCACGTTTTACAAGGCTTCTGTTTACCCATTTCCTTCATTCCCCGAAAAAGGGCCTAACCAGTGAAAAGCAGCGGCTTGCATGTTCTCTGTGACAGTGTAAATATGACCTCACTATGCAAGCACACACATTCTCAGACAGCAGTAATAATCCAATCCATTACAACACTATGCATCCCACAGTTATGCTTTGTGTGGTATTTGCGCCTGAAGTACAGCATGTCAAGCAATCTTCAAATTACTCAGCCGTTTTTTTTAAGGATGTGACTTCTCCTCAGTTGCACCTTACGCTTCCAAAGACTTCCAAGTGGTACGCAGTCGTACTGGAGCAAACGAATCAAAAGGTTACGGGTAGTATCATTCTGGAGGTTTACACAGGCAGTTGGGGAGGGGACGCAGACAAACGGAGCAGCAGCAGCAGCAGCGGCAGCCCTGACACATGGCCCACATTCACAGCCGCCTCCCACGTCACTGTGCTCCTCAGAGGAAAAAGCCCCTTTTGTTTCCCAGTGCAGGGAGGGAGGGAGGGAGGGAGGGAGGGAGGTCTCTGGGGTGAACCGCCGCTCAGCTCCGCCACTCCACCCGCCATCGAAAAAAGAAAAAGAAACGGGGACCGGACTTCCCACCCCTGCCTGGCGTCCTCCTACTCACTCCCGCTTCAGCACACAAACACAGGCTCATCAGTGGTGCCACTACTACGACTGATTGTCTTTTCCTGCTACTTAATTGGGTCAGTCTGCATTGTTGCATTAAAGTCGTCTCCAACAATGACCTTGCTGTTAATGCACGGGTTCGGCTAATGGCTTTCTGATTATTTTCTTAAATATAAGTAGCAATACCACCCTGAGTGTAAACGCAGGTTTCATCAGCATGTACTCACTTTTATGTCAAGATGAAAAGTACTTGTACAGTGCTATTTTATCATGTTAATGTAGTAACAGGTGTTTGGTAGTTCATACCATTATAGTAAACCACACACCACATAGATTTGAGAGTGAAACGATAAAGTTCTCAAGTAAGGTAGAAATGTAAGTATCAAAAATGTAAGTATAGTACTCCATTAATTGCATTATATTCAAACAAGCTAATTATAATTAATGTCTCCTCAACAATTTGTATGTCTTACTTTTTCGTGTTCATTTTCCTCCAAAAGCCAGCAACACTTCTGCTCGTTACAATGCATAAGGCCTTTCCAAAACTTCCGTCTTCACAGGAAACTACTGCTGTTTAAAAAAAAACTTCTAGTACTATGTTGAGGAAAAGATCGTTGTTTGGGTTCAAATAACTACGGAAGTGCCGTTAGTTAGTTTTGTGACAAATAAATCAACGTTGACGTCTCGTTTCTTATGGGCAACGAACAGCGGCCTCCTGGCTGAAAGATCGCAGTTCAGACCCTTTTTGTTATACGGTCTATGGTACTTCCGAATTCTTCCAAGAATTTGGAATCTAGAGAGCAAATGTGTGTCTATTCTCGTCCTCTGACATGTGCAACTACACCACATCCAACCTTCACTTTGTCTGAACACACATTTAGTTGATATCTTGTGCATAAACACGCTGAAATAACGTGATTACAAATGACACATTTAAAACTGTGTTTTATTTGTATAGAAATATGCTCATGTTTTACATAACTTTGTAGTTACAAATCGTAAAAAGAATATTAACGCTATTAGAATCACAAAGGTTTTCTCACACAAACGGGAGATCTCGGAGAGAAGCCTGATGTTACTGTGTGAAATGCTAAGCTCTTTAATATACTTTACAGGTTGTGTGTGGGTGCAGCTGGTTGCTCAGTAAGAGTGAAGGGGCTTTACTAACAGTAGCTCCCCAAGTAGTCTGCATCTGTCCATCATGTGCTCATGTACTATTGAAGAGGAACGGACACTCCTTCTAGTGCAGAGAATTGATACAAACCTGCTGTGAATTCTCTCCGAACGCAGTACAATGAAGGTAATCAGGGTTACAGAGAAATGTGAAACCCCAGTCTCTGAGCCAACATTAATATATCATTTTTATATTCATCAGTTCTATCATCGCCACCTGAATCCGTCCTCCCCGACTTCCTCGTGCTCCTGAGACACAGTTGAGATAAGTAGCTTCTGACTACACAAAGCCTCCAAAAATGGCCCACAAAGCTCCTGCTCAAGCTCTCCTTTTAGAAAAAAAAAAAACACAAAAAAACCTAGTGCTGGAACGCTCACTGCATTAGCTTTCCACTTGCTTTGTCCTTAAGACTATCAGTACTGTTTATTGTACCACCTGGTGATAAACGTTCAGTCCCCTGAGAGGAAGACAGTCCAGCTCAGTTCCTCTCAATTTGCTCGATGTCGAGCTCGCCTCCAAGTTGATACACGTCCTTCCTCATGCTACACAGCCCCGCCCACAGAGGCTCGTTGTCCTTCCCATTGGTCGTCCCCGGCATCCAGTCCGCCTCCTCGATGGTGGGGTCTGACGGCACGTTCCTGGGGGTCTCGCCCTCTTTGGTCCAAGGCTGAACGTCCTCCAGGCCGCGTTCGCTTGCTGATGAGTCGTCAGCGTAACACTGAGCGGCGCTCCTGAGTGTGGGCGGGGCCTGGCTTGACTCACCGCTATCTTCGCCTGTGATTCCAGGGCAGCTGAGGCTGTGGAAATTACGCAGTTTCTGTGGAAGTACATGAAGGCTTAGAATTAATGTTCTCAATGAAACAATCATTAACTTAAACAAATATGTCAAACCTTTGGTCTGGCAGGAGTCTATAGTCTCCATTGTGATCAATCAAAACCATTTCCTTCCTCTTGGACTATGACCCACGTCTCAACTAGGGCACAAACAAAACTAAAAAAGGCATACAATCCCTCTACTGTACTCGTAGTATGTGGGTGAGTCAGTGAGCTCAGAGCTGGACACTGAGCAACAACCACTGTAATATTAAAAAGATTTGACTGGTATAAATTTAGCCTGCATTACATACTGGAGCAACTGGTGGTTGACTGGTGGATAAGTGAGGCTATGCGATCCGAGGTCCAGGCAGCAAGTGGCCAGATACCCAGAGGGCAGACATCGCTCATGTCGCCCTTTGGACTCTGTGTGCATTGTACAGATCTAGTGAAAGGCCGGCATACATCTGGGAAACCCAGGAACCTTTTTCGGCAAATCCACATGTGCCAACTCTGCTGCAGGCGAGCGCTGTGACAGCTGTGTGTGCTGGAGTGGAAGGCTTTGTGACAGAGGCTTATCCAATCTGTGCAGCTAATGTGGAGCGGGCAGGACAGCTGCCTCATGCCTGACCACGACGGTGTCGGGCCAGAAGGACGTGGGAGAGAATAGGGCCTCTGTGAAACCTCCTGTCACTTTTGCGTGCCCATGTAACAAGCGTCGGATTGTTGGGGCTTCAGGTCACAGCCAAGTGTCGAGAACCACAAGAGCACAAAGTGTCGTCTTCTACCTTCTTTTTTTTGGGATTTTGTCTAAAAAAAAAAAAATGAACTGCCCAAAGGGATTCGGTTTATAATGACCTTTAACCTAAAGAGAAACGATCCAGGTCTTCGGTCTCTGCACCAGATCAAACGCGGCGCTGCTGTTTTTCTTGGCTCCGTTCAAGCGGGTCCATTTGTCAGCACCAGGCCAGTGTCACATTGCTGCCTTCTGCATTAGCACCTCTGTCCCAACCGTCAGATTTCTGGCCCAGGCCATGGGACCGGACTGATAAGACTTTGAGTAGTCTGGACTATAGCAAAACACTGCCGACATGATGGACATGAACTACACCAAGTACATTACATTTCATTTAGCTGACGCTTTTATCCAAAGCGACTTACAATACGTGCATTCAACCATGCGTACAAACTCAGACCAAGTACAAGTATAGCTCTAACTTGGAGCAGAGGAGGCGGTCTGCAGAGGAAGAGCTTCAGGCAGAGTGTCCTCACACAACTTACTGCACCACATTACAATGCGGGTCATGAATAAGTGCTGCCAGTGTCCAGTTTGTCTGCTTCTCTCTCTGTGTGTGTGAATGAAATGGAGAAGGCCTTACTGACCTTGACTCTCCATCAATACAAGCTGATCAATAGCTCATGAGGCCCGGTTGTGGCAGCGATCCACCCACTGAGCTGAATTTACAGAAATCAATATCTCTTTACCCAACACGCATCTCCCCTGTGCAACGATCTATAACCTCTGCCACAGCTGCTCTACTTCCTGACATTCATAGAGCCGCAGTGAGCCACGCAGAGGGTAGCAGTTTCTCCCTGAGTAAACGACACCGCTGTGGCGAGTGGATGAGAGGCCACTTCAGAGACACACTCAGCACTGTGACCAACCTTTGAATAGTAAGGTGACTTTGAGTACTGATATGGTGACGTGTGTGTGTGTGTGTGCGTGTGTGAAGCGCCGTAAGAGGCGAGTGCCGAGCAAGTTTGGTCGTCGCAAGAGAACATCCTTTTCCATTGTGGTTTTCTGCAGTCTTTGCAGCTACAAACTTCTATCAATAATGAATCACGGAATTGTTAAGTCTATGAAATGGCAGAAAATAATGAAAAATGCCCGTCGCAAGTTCCCAGAGTTCGAGGTGACATCTTTGTCAGCAGCTTGTTTTGTCCCAACCCAAAGGTGGGGCATTATTGCTTGATAAAGGACTCAAAACAATTAGTAGATTGTAAAAAATTGTTGTCAGTTCATCAGCTCTACCGCTGGGTTCAGTTGCATAACTGGGCCAAAAATATCCAAAAGTCATTTTCTCCAAGGCTTTCCTCTAAACCAGAGTCGCTTGAGAAGGTTTGAAGACGTCAAAGGAAAATATACAATGCAATAAACCTCATCGGTCCCTCTAATGATGGAGGAACTGAGCACACAATGCACAAACTGCAGGGGAGACTCAATGCCAACAATCTCAGCACCCTGACGCTCCACTGTGAAAATATTGTTAGTAGCCTCGCCTGAGGCCGTCTTCTCCACGCTGACCTCGTCCCCGTTTGGAGCGTGTGTGGCGTCTGCTCGTCGTGTCACAGCGGCGCTGTTGTTGAGACTCGGCTGAACTCTGGGTGACTTTCTCAGAGGGGCCAAGTCCAGCTCTGTGTTTATGATCCAGTCGGTGTACGTGTGAAACTTAACTACGTGTGTCTGTGCGCTCGCGGGGCAAAGAGACAAAGCGCTTGTCAGGATGTGCGGATGTCTGTTGAAACGCTTCATGGTTTCGTAAGATCGTTTATTTTATGAGAACAAACTCGTCTGATCATTTGACTGTCATCTTAAATCCTGCTTTGGTCAAATCATCTTAATCCAGTCTTATAAAAAAAATTAAAAGGAAATGATGTGCTCTGTGCGCTCCATTTCTGCAAACGCACAACCACATAATGGAATGTGACCCAGAGCAGGCCTGGATGACTGAACGCTCGCCTTCATTTAACGACGATGCCTGCAGAAACACTTTGAGGTGTGCTGATGGAGAACAGACACAATGGCGTGACCTTAGTTGGAAGTGTTTGTTTATCCAACATGGCAGGAGAAAGTTGCCACAACAGTGTAGTATAACTAGCTAATGTTAGTGAGACTGATGGACCTTGCAGAGCTTCCAGCTGGCACGACTGTTTCTTGAGGGTCTTGTCTCACATGCTCTGGACTCTTTTGGAGCACATGAGAAGGCTGTGGCAAGTTCAACCAATAAATATATGGCACATAAAATGCTCCTTGAAATTACTTCTGAAAAGTTATAGGACTTGCTCAGGTGCAACATTAAATACAACGTTTAACAGTTTATATGAGGCATCAAGTGATGTAAAGCAGAATACATACTCCATAAATTGTAAACCAAACTGGCAGAGATTGCAGTATTTAAGTGTCTATTGTCCTGATTAAACCTGATATAAAGCAGTTTATTTATGTGTGATGTTTTCCAAAGTAAACCTTTTATAAAAACCAACCTGGGTCATCTTGGCCAGGTCCAAAGAAGGCCTCTGCTTCTGTGTGTCAGCTGGTCTTCTGCGCTTCACGCCGATCTTCTTGTCGTTGAGGACGCACGGCTGTGAGCGACTACGGGCGAGACCTCCCTGTCCGCCACGGCGCTCCAGCTCGGGCGTGGAGTCAGGGGAGCTGGCTGGCGAGGGTCCGCGAGGCTCGGGGAGGCAGATCTGTTCATGAGAGAGGTAGAGGGGCTGCGCGGAGGGCTCGGAGGACGGGATCATGGAGGAGGAAGGCGCCAGACCGGTGAAGGCAGAGGGGAGAGGCCGGGCGAAGCAGGGCAGCTCCAGGGTGTTGCAGCGGGCGGGAAGGCTGAAGCTGGAGCTGCGCTGCATGGCCGGGAAGCCGAGCTGCGCGTTTACCACGCCGCCGCCGCCGCGCTGGACGCTGCTGCCGCTGTGGCACCTCCTCTTCTCCACCGCCGTCCACACGCGAGAGCCCTGAGGGCGCCAGGTAGAGCGGCAGCCACCGAGCTCATCTGAGCAAGACAGGGACCGGCACTGCCGCTTGCTGGGGGGTGCGGTGGAGTGCGAGGCCGCAGCCTCAGTCAGGCTGAGGTCATGCAACAAGCTGCTGATTGTGGTCGAAGTGGAGCCGACGTCCCAATCCCAGTGGGCAGAACTCTTGTGCACCTCAGGCAGGACGTCCCACAGGCTCTCCAGGCTGGTCCCAACTGGCCTCTGCTGTACAGCACAGCTGTGGCCCAACTCACGCCACCGGCTCGCCTCTGCAACAAAAGGCCAGATTATTTTTTTAATTAAATAACCGTTGAAACAAGATCACAGACAAGATGGAGGAAATTATTTATGGGATTATTTGCACTAGTCACTGAATTTTTGCTGAAAAAGTAAAAAAACTAAATATTTACTATAATGTTTGCATTTTGACACTGAAATTGTTGTATGTCATAAATGGTTATGTAAAGAGCTTAATTTGTTGTGTGTGAATGGAACAGGTATAAAAAAGTCTATGTCTATGTATAAATGAACTTTAACAATATGGGAAACAAGTGACCCTTTTTATAAGATGTTTCCCTGAGGCAACGTGGGTTGTCATATGACTGCCAGCTTCTGTTCAGGATCAACATAATTCACACACACACACATAAATTATTAAATGTACATAAGTGTATCCAACTGCAAGACAGTGTCTGATATTGGCTTGTAAAATCTTCCCGCTCTTGACACTTCATTTTTCCATTATCACATTTTACTTTAAACAAATGTATCAGACTCAGTGTTCCAGGTTTTGCTGCATTTGTTTTTGGTGAACAAATAGCAAAAATATGCATAGAAAGTCAGGCTTGGTGTGCAACCTCATTTAGACAAACACAATATGAGAATCACTTTCGGAATGAGCCTCCCAGGAGAAACTGTCCTTAAAACTAGTTTCAGTGCCAAGGTTCCACAATCATTAGAGGTTATGTTTGACAACCTCATCCATGACAGTCTCCAGTCTGGGTCAGCGCGTTGGTCCCAGCATATGTACTTTGTACATATGCTGTACTCTACTCACTGCTTTGTGAAATATGCCACTAAAAATAACTTGTGTCCTCCAGGCACTGCTTTAGTGACACAGAGTTTAATCACAGCTAATTGGGAAGGGGAGCGAGCTCAATGTCTAACTGAATACCAAACCTTGTCTCTGCTGGAACAAGGTCTGATAAAATGCCAATAACCCATCATAAACATTTGGACTAAAGCTTATCATCTCATATTTTTTTTGTTGAGATTGACAAGCCAGCTCCCTATCAGCCATTACTGATCGGCTCTGCACTAGTACTGTGACTACTACTACCTGTTATTCCCACAACACAGACTCTGAATTTCTGAATGGGTCTGCCAACTGAAGTCAACTCTGAGTCAGACACTAAACGTCGAGGCCGCTGCCCACTCCTGGTATGCGAAAGGTCTATTCTTCTCCACTGGAACTACAAAAAAATCCCAAATACCATCTGGAGTACACGGGCAGGAGGAAGAACAAAGGCCAGTGTTAACAACACCTACTGGTGCTGCTGTGTACTCTGCCAGTATTACACACTCCATGCCAAGATACTGCAAGGACAGAATGCTATTTAATCTTACAATACAAAGACTGTAAAGGCTGTTAGTCATTAGGCAGGGAAGTCACAACCAAATTTTCAACTTGGGGACAACAGGTCCACAGCTTTAAAGCATGCAGGAGTGCCATAGGATTCCAGCTAAT